>NW_003101678.1:3812820-3860552 GCF_000003855.2 Blastomyces gilchristii SLH14081 | reverse complement strand
CAGAATTGAATATAAAAGCACTGAAAGAACACTAGATACTTCTGCATATTTCAATACTTCTAATCTCACTCTCTACTTATCATGAAAGATGAAAATGCTCATAAAACTGAGTGTAGATAAAGATGCTATCAGTTTACTAATCAATCAAAGTTAATTTATCAAAGAATGATTAAAGAATTGTGTGAAACAGAAGTTTCATTTATAAATAAAAGCATGTGAACCAGTGTTGCAAACATCTGACAATATTATGAAACATCTTGATGTTTTGTTCTGAGACACTGCCATGTAAGAGAAGATGTTAGATTGATTACAGAGTATCTGACAGAGGAATATTTCTCTTACAACATTTATTCCTGACTTCAACATCAAGATCTTAGAAGCAGATGATTAATCTTGAAAGAATTGAATGAAGATTAGCATGCTCAAGAAGACATTAACTTTCAAACTCTTACAGACTCTCATAAGTGTAAATAAAGACTCAACTTATGAAGGCTTCTGTACACAGCTCTGAACATTGAATAACTGTCTTATCAAGCTTAAGAGTATACAGAACAGTGATAGAAGATGTTACATCTCAGTCACTTATACATTTATGCTGAAGAGAAGTAATAGCAATGATGCAGATGTTATGAACTGAATAGATTCAAATGTCTATGTATAAGCAAGAGTTTTCACTGTTTAAACAGGCTTCTGAGTTTCTGGAATCACTTCTGAAGAAGTCACTGATCAATGTTAACATGAAGTATACATCAACTGTAACTGATCAGAACACATTGCTTTCAACTATTAATTAATCTATATACCTTCTCAATCAAGAGAAAGATCAGTGTCTTCTCATTTGAAGAATGAATCAGTATCTGTTCACATCAATCACATTGCAGTGAAGAAAGATTCAGAAAATAACTATAAGAATGTTCTGATAAAACAGAGAAAAGATTAGCTTCTGTTCAAATTTATAAACAGAAGCTTGAAGAGATTAAATGACAATGATTTAAAGAGAAAATAACAATGAATGCAATTCTTGTATTTACTGTGATTAATAATATATATAATATAAAAGCCATAGTAGACAGTGATCTATGTCACTATACAATGATTAAATCTTCAGTCATAAGATATCATAATCTTCAGTGTATTCTCTTATCAAAATCTCAACTTTCTGCAGAATTTGATGATTCAAAAGATGTTTGCACTCATTATATAGTGAAACTAAATATAGATATTAAAGAACATCAGTGTGAAGATGTCTATATATATGAAGTTAATAATCTTGATTATAATCTTATATTAGAACTTGTCTGGCTATCTGAACAAATCATCTTATTAAGTACTTGAAACAGAAGTTTAATATTCTCTAACAATGATAGAGTTCATAAGAATGATATTCATAAGACTATGAATCTGATACAGATCTCTGTTAACACCTATGAAATGCTTAGAAAAAGAAGTCACTGAAAGAATCATTAATAGCAGAACTATATATCAATCTATTTCATTGATCTGATCAATATTAAAAAGGCTCTAGAAAAGTTATTCTGTGTTATAATAACAGATTCTTATACAAAACTCTCTCAATAATATTATGAATATCTAGATGTCTTCTGATAAGATAATGATGCTACAAATCTACCTCTCTTATAAGATTCAGAAGTAAATCACAGTATCAAGTTGAAAAAGAAGAATAGCAAGAATTCTGAATTATTATAAGACTCTCTTTATAACATGTTCTGAGATGAACTTCTTCTTCTTTAAAAGACACTCAATGATCTGTTGAATAAAGAATTTATATATATTAGTAACTTCTTCATCACAGTCTTCATTCTCTTTGCAAAGAAACCAGGTGAAGAACTCTGATTCTGTATGAATTATCAAGAATTGAACAGATTAATAAAGAAGAACTGTTATTCTTTATCTCTTATTAATGAAACTCTAGCTCACATTAAACAAGCTCAATAATTTACAAAGTGAGATATTTTCACTGTGTTTCATAAGATCTGCATCACTGAAGAAGATGAGTGACTTACAGTATTTTAAACATGATATAATCTCTTTGAATGAGTGATTACACTCTTTGAACTGACTAATACTCTCAGTACATTTCAGAAGTATATTAACTGAGCACTTCAAGATTTCCTTGATGAATTTCTATCTGTATGTCTTGATAACATTCTCATCTTCACTGATGAATTCAGGAAAGAATATCAAGAACATGTACAAAAGATATTATAATAGCTACAAGAAGCAGAACTACTGATAGATATTAATAAGTGTGATTTTAAAGTCAAGAGTATCAAATATCTGAGTTTTATTATAGAAGCTGATAAGAGAATTTGAATAAATTCTGAGAAAGTCTTCATTATTCTTCAATGAGAAGCTCTGTGTACTATGAAAGATATATAAAGCTTAATCAGATTTACTAACTTCTATCAGTGATTTATATAAAACTTTTCAGATATCATGAGATTACTTACAGAACTCATTAAGAAGAACTCAGTATTTCAGTGATCAGCAGACACTGAAGCTGCATTTATACAGATAAAGAAGATATTCATCAATATCTCTCTATTAATAATATTTAATTCTGATTATAAAACAGTTATTGAAGCTGATTTCTCTGACTATATAATAGAAGAAGTAATATTATAGTATAATAATGAAGATATTCTATAATCATGTGTCTTTATATCTAAGAAACTGAGTCTCACTGAATACAATTATAAGATCTATGATAAGAAACTTCTTATAATAATACACTGTCTAGAAGAATGAGACTCTGAACTCTGAAGTATCTCTGAATTTGAGATAATCATAGATTATAAGAATCTCAAGTACTTTATAATCATCTGTAAACTCACTGAATAATAGTTATAATGATCTGAATTTCTAAGCTGCTTTCATTTTATAATATACTATCACTTCAGCAGCCAGAACTTGATAATAGATATTCTCTCACAATGAGAACAAGATATACTGTTTCAATGTAACAGATACATACTGAATAAATCAAGAATATCAGCTCTTAGATCTGAAGATATTGATTGATCAAGATAGAATAACTTCTGACACTATACACACTTCTTTAATTAGAATATCTTCTCTCTGAACTGATACTGATATTGATATCTTCACTTTCTCTACACTGAATGAACTGTGACATATAGCAGCTCAGACTGATGAACTTCTTCAGACTCTCATTAAAACAGTATATTAAGAAACACTCTGATTTCTCTTAGAACTATATATAAGCACTGATATCTCAGAATATTCAATCAATAATAATAATACTCTATGATTTGTTAAATAATGCTGAGTCTCTCACTCTGAACTCTTACACACTCAGCTAATACAAGAGATGTATAATTTATATATAACTGATTATTCAGACTGTGAATAACTATATGAAATGATCTCTCAAGAGTTTTACTGATCTGAGATATTAAACAGTATCAGACACTTTATCTGAAACTGTAATTACTATTCTTTCATTATCTTATAAAAGAACTGTAGAAAAGATCTATTAAAATCACTTAATATCTCTGATAGAATCTGATAAGATGTAGTAATTAACTTCACTATCAATCTATTTAAGAGTAAGAATTGTAGAAACATTCTGATTATTATGAATTAATTAAGCAAAGATATAATATTGAAATCTTGTAATAAGATGAATATTAAACAAGTTACTGAAGCTTTTCTACAGAGCTCATTCTATTGAATATATGAATTACTAAGATCTATAATATTGAATTGAAGCTATCAATTCATGAGCACTCTCTGAATAAGAATCTGTTAAGTTCTTAAGATTACACACTGTCTATTAACTGTCTATCACTCTGAGACTGATGATATATCATAATAGATAAGTCAGATCATGAAGAATTATCTTTATAAGTTCTGTAATCACTTATAAGATAATTGATATGAGCTTCTTCTATATATAGAGATTACTATCAATGATTAAGATACTATTTTAACAGATATAAGTCTGTTCTTTCTTATACATAGTTATTATATGAAGATGTTAGATCTTCTAGAGATCACATAGTTTACATCAAACTCTCACAGTCTGATTCAGATTATTAATAATATAGTAATAAAGCTCTGAGATGTCTGTAACTAAGTAGAAGCCTTTATAACAGCTGTGAAACAAGATTAAGAGAATTAAATTAATATTTATTAAGATTCTGCTGAGCAGTATAAGATAGAAGACTTAGCATGATTAAATCTTAAGAATATACAGATTACATATTTATCTTATACACTGAATTATCATTATATTAAGTATAAAGTGATAGAAGTTCTAGATAGTTATAACTATTATCTTGACATATTATCAGAAATTCATGATATCTTTTATACAAGCTTGTTTCATTATATTATCACTGATTTATTCTCTTCTCAACTGACTTTCAACTGACAGTCATCAGAGATCATAGAAGAAGATAATAAGCTTAAGTAAGAGATTGAAGATATTCTTGATAAGAGATCACACAGCTGTAGCTGATAATATCTTATGAAATAAGTCAGCTATAATCAACTGATCTGAACTCTGAGTTCTGTATTATCTGAAACAGCAGTTCTTGACTGATGAGAACTGCTTCTGAAAGAAGAGAACTAATGTGACAGACTGCATCTGATCAATTATATAGACTATTCTGTACACTTCATAGATTTCTACTGCCTCATTCTCAATCACTGACTCTCAGCTGTCATGAACATGTATGTTTCAATCACTGATCCTCAGCTGCTATAAACACATGTATATTCTTCCACCCTGAAGCTCCACTGTGTACACCATCACATACACATATAAATATTCACTTCAATTACTGATTCTTGTACTTTCTCTTTCCTTTTCCTCTTTAATGTTTTTCTCTTTGTTATATAAGACCTATCAATATCATACCGATCGATTCGGCGTAGGCCCCTTACAGATAGATAGTTAATAAATAATATATAATCTTGAGAACTTGACAGATTCTTGTTCAGAGAGTACTTATAAATTAACAACTCTGATCTGAGACTATAGATCTCAGTAATTCTGTCACGCTCCCGGCCGCGCCAAGGCCCTGCTGCGGTTCCACACGGCCCATCGCTTCCATGCGGATGATTCCATCCCGTCCGAACCGGTTTCCAACCACCCTATGTGTGGCGGGCTGCGCCCGATCAATCATATAGACTATTCCATTACACTCCATAGATTCTTCCATTCCCGATCGCCGATCCGCGGCCGCTACGAACGCGCGTAGCGTACGCTCCGATTCTCGGCCATTCCCGATCACCGATCCTCGGGCGCTACGAACACGCGTATATTCTTCCACCCCGAAGCTCCACCGCGTACACCACCACATACACATATAAATATCCACCTCAATCACTGATTCTCGCACTTTCTCTTTCTTTCCTTCTTTAACATTTCTATCTTTGTTATATAAGACCTATCAATATTATACCAATCTATTCAGTGTAGGCCTCTTACACTATAGAAATGTTGATCATCTTCTCATTAGAAATGATTATTCATTGAGAAATATCTGAATGTGTAACAATACATAAGAAATAGAGAAGCAGTTAAACAGTTAAGTGAACACTGAGTTCTCAGATAGAAGCTTGCTTATCAGTCACTCTGGCCCTGCAACAAGATCTTATAAAGAGAATAAGATTTTACAAAGAGAATATCAGTAAAAGACCTGAGAGTTCTGACACTCAGACATATAAGAGATTCATATAATTACACATTCAACAATTGATATAATCATGTCTAATGATAATATGAAACCCTTGAATGCGAGTATAGATATGATGCCACAGTGGCTTTAAGCAATGTTGAAATTATAACAGTAACAGATAGCAGACATACACATGACTCAACAACTTCAATATGAAGAGATTCAACAATTAATTCATATAATTTCAACATCTACAGAATTGAGTATAAAAGTGCTGAAAGAATGCTTAGATGCTCTTATATATTTCAATACTTTCAAACTCACTCTCTACTTATTATGAAGAATGGAAATGCTTGTGAAACTGAGTGTAGATGAAGATGTCATCAGTTCATTAATTAATCAAGATTGATATATCAATGAAAGATTGAAGAATTATATAAAACAGAAGTTTCATTCATGAATGAAAGTATATGAATCAGTGTTATAAACATCTGAAAATATCATGAAATATCTTGATATTCTGTTTCAAGACACTGTCATGCAACAGAAAGTATTAGATTAATTATAGAGTACTTAACAGAGAAATACTTCTTTTATAACATTTATTTCTAAATTCAACATCAAGATTCTAGAAGCAGATGATCAATCTTGAAAGAATTGAATAAAGATTAGTATACTTAAGAAGATATTAACTTTTAAACTCTTACAGATTCTTATAAGTGCAGATGAAGATCAGACTTATAAAGGCTTCTACACACAGCTTCAGACAATGAATGACTGTCTCATCAAGCTCAAGAATATACAGAACAGTGATAGAAGATGTTACATCTCAGCCACTCATACACCTGTGCTGAGGAATAACAATGATGTAGATGTTATGAATTGAGTAGACTTGAATGTCTATGTATAAGTAAGAGTCTTCATCATCTGAACAGGCTTCTGAATTTCTGAGATCACTTCTGAAGAAGTTGCTGATCAATGTCAATGTGAAGTATATATCAACTGTAACTGATTAGAACACATTGCTTTTAACTGCTGATTAATCTATGTGTCTTCACACTCAAGAGAAAGATCAGCACCTTCTCAATCAAGAGAAAGATCAGTGTCTCTTTATTTGAAGAATGAATCAGTGCCTATTCACATTAATCATATTGTAGTGAAGAAAGATTCAGAAGATAACTATAAGAATGTCTCAATGAAACAGGAAAAAGATTAACTTCTGTTCAAATTTATAAACAGAAGCTGAAAGAGATCAGACAATAACAATTTGAAGAGAAAATAACAATGAATGCAATTCTTGTATCTACTGTGATTGATAACATGTATAATATGAAAGTCATGATAGACAGCAGTCTATGTTACTATACAATGATAAAATCTTCAGTTGTAAGATATTATAATCTTCAGTGTATTCTCTTATCAAGATTCTGACTTCTTGCAGAATTTGATGATTCAAAAGATATTTATATCTGTTACATAATAAAGCTGATCATAGATGTGAGAGAACATCAACATGAAGATATCTATATATATAAAGTTGATAATCTTGATTATGATCTTATATTAGAACTTGTCTGACTATCTGAACAAGACATCTTATTGAACACTTGAAATAGAAGCTTGATATTCTCTAACAATAATAGAGTTCATGAGAATAACATTTATAAGACTATGAATCTGATACAGATCTCTGTCAACATCTATGAAATGCTCAGAAAAAGAAGTCACTGAAAGAATCATTAATAGCAGAATTATATATTAATCTATTCTGTCAGGCTGACTGATATTAAAAAGGTTCTAGAAAAGTTATTCTGTGTTATAATAACAGATTCTTGTATAAAACTTTCTCAATAATATCATGAATATCTAGATATCTTCTGATAAGATAATAATACTATAAATCTATCTCTCTTACAAGATTCAGAAGTGAATCACAGTATTAAGTTGAAAAAGAAGAACAGTAAGAACTCTGAATTATCATGAGACTCTCTTTATAATATGTCTCAAGATGAACTTCTTCTTCTCTGAAAGACACTCAATGATCTGTTAGATAAGAGATTTATATATATTAGTAACTTTTTCACTGCAGCTTCTATTCTCTTTGCAAAGAAGCCAGATGAAGAACTTCAATTCTGTGTGAACTACTGAGATCTGAACAGATTGATAAAGAAAGATTGATATTTCTTATCTCTTATCAATGAAATCCTAGCATGAATTAGATAAGCTCAATAATTTATAAAGCAACATATTATTACTGTGTTTCATAAGATTTGTATCACTGAAGAAGATGAATGACTTACAGCATTCTGAACATATTATAATCTCTTTGAATGAATAGTCACACTCTTTGAGCTGACTAATACTCTCAGTACATTTCAGAAGTATATTAACTGAGCACTCTGAGATTTTCTAGATGAGTTTATATCTGCTTATCTAGATAACATTCTAATCTTCACTGATGAATTCAGAAAAGAATATCAAGAGTATGTATAAAGAGTATTACAATGACTATGAGAAGCAGAACTATTAATTAATATTGATAAGTGTGATTTCAAAGTTAAGAGTACTAAATACTTAGATTTCATTATAGAAGCTGATAAGAGAATTCAAATAAATTCTGAGAAGATCTCTGTCATTCTCAAATGAGAAGCTTCATATACTGTGAAAGATGTATAAAGCTTCATTGAATTTACTAACTTCTATTAGTGATTTATATGAAACTTCTCAGATATTATAAGATTACTTACAGACCTTACTAAGAAAGACTCAGTATTTCAATAATCAGCAGATGCTAAAGCTGCATTTATACAGATGAAGAAGATATTCATTAATATCTCTCTACTGATAACATTTGATTCTGATTATAAGATAGTTATTGAAGCTAATTTCTCTGACTATGTGATAGAGGAAGTGATATTGTAATATAATGATGAAGATGTTCTACAATTATATATTTTCATATTTAAGAAACTGAGTCTCACTGAATGCAATTATAAGATCTATGATAAGAAACTTCTTACAATCATATGCTGTTTAGAAGAATAAAACTCTGAATTTCAAAGTATCTCTGAATTTGAGATAATCACAGATCATAAGAATCTCAAATACTTTATAACTACTTATAAACTCACTGAATAACAGATATAATGATCTGAGTTCTTAAGCTGCTTTCATTTTATAATACACTACTGTTCTAGCAGTCAGAACTCAATGATAGATGTTCTCTCATGACAAGAGCAAGATATATCATCTGATATAACAGATACTCACTGAATGAACTGAGAGTATCAGCTCTTGAACCTGAAGATACTAGTTGATTAAGATGAAACAGTTTATGACACTATACATGCTTCTCTGACTAGAACTATACATGCTTCTTCAATTAGAACTATCATTGATATCTTCACTTTCTCTACACTGAATGAACTGTGATATACAGTAGCTCAGATAGATGAACTTCTTCAGATTCTCACTGAAGCAGTATATCAAGAAGCACTCTGATTTTCTTCAGAACTACATATAAGAACTGATATCTCAGAATGTTCAATCAATGATAATAACACTCTATAATTCTGTGAACAACACTGAGTCTCTCACTCTGAACTCTTACACACTCAGATAATGTAAGAGATGTATAATTCATGTATAACTGATTATTCAGACTGTAAATAACTGTATAGAATAGTCTTCTAAGAGTTCTACTGATCTGAGATATTAAACAGTATCAGACACTTCATTCAAAACTGTAATCACTGTTCTTTTATTATCTTATGAAAGAACTGTAGAAAAGATCTATTGAAATCACTTAATATCTCTGATAGAATCTGATAAGATGTAGCAATTGACTTCACTGTCAATTTATCTAAGAGAAAGAGTTATAGAAACATTCTGATTATTATGAATTGATTGAGTAAAAATATAATATTGAAACCTTGTAATAAGATGAATACTGAATAAGTTGCTGAAGCTTTTCTACAGAGTCTGTTCTATCAGATATATGAATTACTGAGATCTATAGTATCAGATCAGAGCTGTCAATTCATGAGTACTCTCTGAACAAGAATCTGTCAAGTTCTCAAGATTATACACTGTCTATTAACTGTCTATCACTCTGAGACTGATGATGCATTAGAATGAATAATTCAGATTATGAAGAATTATTTCTGTAATTTCTGCAATTACTTATAAGATAATTGATATGATCTTCTTCTACATGCAGAGGTCACTATCAACAGTCAAGATGTCATTTTAATAGATATAAGTCTGTTCTTTCTTATACACAGATATTACATAAAAGTGTTAAATCTTCTAGAGATTACACAGTTCATATCAGACTCTCACAGTCTGATTCAGATCACTGATAATATAGTAATGAAGCTCTGAGATATCTGTAATTAAGCAGAGATCTCTATGATAACTGTGAAACAAGATTAAGAGAATCAAATCAATAATCACTGAGACTCTGCTGAACAATATAAGATAGAAGATCTAGTATAATTGAATCTTAAGAATATATAAATTACATATTTATCTTGTACACTAGATTATCATCACATCAGATATAAAGTGATAGAAGTTCTAGATAGTTATAACTATTATCTTAACACATTATCAGAGATTCATGATGTATTTCATACAAGCTTACTCTGTCACTAGACTGACTGTGTGACCGTGTCTGAGACCAGGATCAAACTTTACAGTTGTCATGTTGCCTAAAAGCATTACTCCTGGTCATGATTTGTGTTCATTACATTGATCCCAAATCACGTTATTTCAGATATTAAAGGTCCCAGATTCACTTTTCAAATAAAAATCTAGTCCCAGATAAAGAATATGTTTGAATTCTTAGTCACATTTTCATTCTGATCTCATTATTGAAAATGGTATTAAATGAGACCATGAAATCATTTCTTACTTACATAATATCATAACATAGTGCTCATTTGTTGAAAATTCAACAGAGAGTATTATCAAATATCATTACTTTTCTGAACACAGATCATAATTGATATCATTTTAATTAAAAAAAAAATATAAAATACAAAAAATAACAAAAAAATAAAAAACAAAACAATAAGAAAAAATCACAATAAAAAAAAAAAAGAAAAGGAAAAGAAAAAAACAAAAAACAAAAATAAAAAAAAATCAAGATCACAGAGCCACAGTACTTCTAAAATACTCACTTCTCAGAGTCTTTGCAATGTTCATTATCAACTGTGTATTTCTCACAGTGAGAGTAACACAGTAATGATGAGTCATTGTCTTAACATCATCTAACAAATAATCAGTATATATCTATATAAATGTGAATAATTAGAAAATATACACTTAAAAAGTGTGATCAGAGTGAACTCTGCTACCACTTGAATGACATCAAGAACAGAACACTGGAATTGATGATTTCTCTCATCAATTTCACAGACAAGGCATGTGAAGATGATCTTGAAGAATATAAGATTCTCTGACTTCTGATAAAAACAGATCTCACAGAGAGACTCTATTTTCATCATATCAGAGACTAAGTATTATCAAAAAGCATTACTTCAATGCACATGCACTTACTGCAGCAATTCATTCTCTGTGCACATGACCAAGAGTTGTGGCTTTTCCACGCTGCACAGCTCTCCCTGGAATGCTGTCACTGGTTTGCAACTCACACAGTCTCTCAGTCCAGCATGCACTGTGTATATACAGCCCTGCATGCTGGGGCTGTGTTGGTCATTATGACCTGGTGTGGTACTCACTTTTCGCAGGCCATGTTTCATTTAATTGAGGGAGAGAGGGGACATGACTGCTGTTTTATTTGAGAGAGAATGAGTAATTGAATCTGTAGAAGATAATTTGATTTCTTCTACATTTAAAATTTAATTAGTCTATACTCTTCAATTTGAGAGTTTCTGAGAGTGTTTTAATAGTTTTCATATCAGCTTGAAATTAGTGATTGATTGAAGAAGAGAAAAGAGAGAAGAAAGAAATGAGAATAACTTATCTTTATAATATGAAAACAGAGAATTGCTGTAATCATTTATTCTAGTAACAAAGATCTGTTTTCTGCATGTATCTCTGATACAGATTATATGATAACTGTATATAAAGAATATCAACAGTGCATGCATTGAATGAAGATAATATTGCTATACAACACTGTAGCTGTTTCTGTACATTGCTGAAAGCTGTTAATATTTTCTTTAAGTCTCTTTATATTTGATAAGTTAGTAATATATTTCAATGCACTCTCTCTTTCATCATTATTATCATTATCATCATCATCATCATCATCATCACTATCATCATCATTATTATCATTATCATCATCATCATCATTATTATTATCATATTATTTCTAATCATCTCTTCTGCCTTTATCTCTCTTCAATACTCACTGAAATCAATCATGTCATTTCTCTTCAAATATTCTGCAGTCCTGCGGATCATCAAGGCATGTGAGTGCTGTCACAGATTGAAGAAAGAGAAGAAGAAGGTGTTTAAGTAAGAAGAGACAGATCACAAGACATGTTATGATGCCTTGAAGAGGCTCTGTAAGAAAGTAGAATGATAACAATTTTAAGTAATGCTTCTGATAGATTTAGACTGAACTAAGTATAGAAATAATGCAGATGATGTCATCTGTGAGAGATTGAAGAAGAAGACAGTGAAGAGTCTCATGCAGCAGTGATGAGATCAGAAGAAGTTCTGAGAATAATTTGAGACCAAGATAAAGAGAGAGAGAGATGAGAAGAGTGTTACTATAAATAAGCAGCAGCAGAAGAAGATTGAGAAGATATTAAAGTAGAAGATAAAGAAGTTAAAACTGATAAGTTTTTTATTTATTGAGAGATAATGATTTTTGATAATACTTCTGTTCTCTAATTGATTAGCAGGAGCTGACAGAGAAGGAGGGAATTAAGGCCTTGTTCAGATCTCAAATACACTTCATGATTCAGAATATTAAGAAGGCAGCTCTGCTCTCTGAGCATGTCAATCTGCTTACTACTGAGATGGAACCTGAGACAGCAGACCAGGAAATGCAGGATTTTGAGACACAGGTTGACCTGGCTGAGAAGGAGCAGTGAGAACCCTCCTCTGAGAAGGCAGTGAAGAGAGATTTTAAGATGATTATCATCTCAGATGAGGAGAAGAAGAAGGAGAAGAAGAATGAGAAGTGAATTATAAAGAATAATAAGAAGAATGAGAAAGAGCAGAAAGATAATGAGTAGAAAAAGTTTTTTTCTTTTTATATTAGTTAGTTATAAGTTCATAATTATTAATAATTGAAATTAATTTTGAGTTTTTAAAAATTATTGTACAAGTTGTAATCAAGTCAGGAATAATATATATATATATATATATATTTAACTATCATGATTCACAAATCACTATAATATATAAGTATCAACATTTTTTCAACATTGATATTCATAATATTAATATATTTTTAATGATATCATCTGATAATGCAATTTAGTAACACTCTCTTTTATAATATTAATATATTTTAAGAAATATGATAGAGATTAATCAAGATTATTTATTTACTTTTATATATTGATGATATCTAATCTGAGTTAGTACTAAAATTATAACTAAGCTAAGAAATAAGATTATTTTCTCTTATATTAATTCTTCTTACACACATCAGTGATCAGTTATTGAAAATAAATTATCATCTTTCTCAAATTATTATCATATCTTCTGAATTCACTTCTTTCACTTCTTTTACTTCTATTGAAGATTCACAAACTCTTCAAGAAATCACTATGAATTACAAAGTCTATATTATTTACAATTCAACACAGAATGCTCTCTTTTAATTATGATGAATGATTACTTCATTCTTCACATCTAATTCCAGGTCATAAAATTTATGAAAAACTCAACACAAACACTGAGATAAACTATGAAATAATTATCAACAGGTTGTATTGCAGATTACTGAAGAGTCATCTCTCTGCTACAATCACTGCAACTTCATTCAGAAACATCTATTATGAACTGATCATGACTCTGAAGAAATTTCCTGATATCTGAAGTCATCAGAATGCAGACAATAAAAGAAAAATAATCAGAAAATTACTACTGAGCTGATAAGTTGCTCTATCAGATAATGATTTTTGATAATACTAACTTTCTAATTTGAAGAAAATCATGTAAAAACAATCACATATCAGTACTCTGATTTCATAACTCTCATCTGATAACTTCTGTGAATAATTACTTCACATGTGTATATCTCTGAATCTTTCTCTTCAATCAATTGAAAACCCCGAATTCTGAACACTTCTTCAAATACTTAATTTAAATCTTCATATTTCACATCAATTCTGTCTTCAGTCCAACCTTGAGACACACTACAAAGTCAATATACAACATCTAGAATCAGAGTTGAAGAATCATTGAAGAGTGTCTCTCACAGTGAATGCATGAACTAGTACAAACAATCTTGTATTTATAAGAGTTACATGTTATTACATTGATGAGAACTGAACTTATTAAGAGACATTAATTGAATTTGAATCATTGATCAGTAGTCATACTGGGGATTATATAACAGAGATATTAATAACTGTGATTAAAAATGACTATTGAGATATTAGTCTCAGTCTTCTTACAATTATAACTGATAATGCTGTGAATAACTACACTATGATAAAGAGCTTGAAGCAAAAATTGACTTTGCATTCCTGAAATGATAAACAAGATCATATTCTCTGCATTGCTCATGTGGTTTAACTTGTAATGCAAACACTGATAAAGAATCTTAATATTGAGATGAAGAATAATGAGATGACTGATTCTTGAGATGAGAATGAGATGAAAGTGATTACTCAAGTAACTTTTACATTCACTTTGTAAAAGATAATGTTTTTTGACAACACTTTTTGATATTACTTTTTGATAATGCTTTTTAATAACACTACTGTTAATTTTGAATAGATTGACTAATAATTTAAATATCACAGATTCAAAACATTGCTAATGTGATTTGTATCTCCTCTAAATAATAACAATGATTTCATAATATTCAATAAATAAACAAATCAGTCACATCACTGAATATGATACAGAATGTTAGAATATGATGGAGTTCAACATATGAGATGACTGTTTGAGCTCTTTGATTGTGTCAGATGATTGATCATTGAGTGCAACACTCTGATCAGAAAAAGATCCAGATATTGAAACTTTCTGATATGAAGTGAACTCAGTTGAAATATGTGATTAGTTTACTGTTTCAGTTTTATAAGACAACAAAGACAGTCTCAATCACTCATACATCAATGCTGCAGTCAGCCTGGTGAATGTATAACAGTTTATTTACTCATCTTGAGAAGCAGTTGAATCACTTAAAAAGAAATTCAGTCTGGGATAATACTATAGTGCAGGCTATTATTGCTGCAAGGAATAAACTGGTATATTACTACAGTAAAACTGAACAATCTTTTACAGAGTACTATACTGTAGCAGCTCTACTAGATCTTTTCTGTCAAGTTAATATCTACACTTCTCAAGATTGAACAGAGAAGAAATGAGACTCATATGTCAAATTAGTCTGAGACTACTACAATGCCAACTATCAGAGATTTGAATGAGCAGATGTTCAAGATGTGAAGATAGTGAAATACAATTCTCTAGTAAGTAACAATCTTTGATAACACTTCATATCATATAGAACTATAATACTAACTTTGAAACAGAACTTATATACATTAATTACAACTGAAAATCAGGCAAAACTACATGCTTGTAAAACTGAATTTGACTGCTATCTTCAAGATGATTCAATGAATTTATGCATCAAATCAATTCTAGAGTTATGAAAAATTGTTGAGAGTACATATTCAACTGTTGCACTGATGACATGTGATATTCTGACAATTTCATTGACAGGGGTGGGAATGAAGTGAAAGTTCAACTCAAGTCAAGATATTTGTCACTATTACTGAGAACAATTATAAGAAGAAACAATCAAGAAACTCATGATTGTAAAACATAGAATTATCAGACAGTTTAATACCTCTGATCACAGTATATCAGAGAAGTGTAGTTTTCATGAGAAAGTGAAGAATAAACTTACACAAGAATGTATTTAGTTGTTTCATGAGTGTTATCAATAATCATTACCAAATTCTGATTATATAAGCAATCACTGAATGAACTGAATGAGACTGATTTTGATCTTCAGTCTCAGTCTCATTCTGATTTTGAAAGAATGATCATCTTTCACAGTTTATTCTGAGAAATTACTCTCATTTCACTGTTCTTGAATTAAATCTGGTCATTTTTCACATCATTTCTCTCAGAAATGGTCCATTTTCAGATTTTTTTGAGGCTTAGTCCTGGTGGGACTCACGCTAAGAAATGTATGAGACCAGACCAAATGGGACCAAATGTGAAATTTATGGTCCCGCCGGTCAGTCTATCTGTCACACTGTTATTAATCTATTCTCTTCTCAGCTGACTTCTGACTGACAGCTGTCAGGCATCATAGAAGAAGATAATGAGCTTAAGTGAGAGATTGAAGATATTCTTGATAAGAGATCTCATAACTGCAGTTGATAATATCTTGTGAAATGAGTTAGCTACAATCAACTGACCTGAACTCTGAGTTCTATGTTATTCAAAACAGCAGTTCTTGACTGATGAGAACTGCTTCTGAAAAGAGAGGGCTAATATGATGAGCTGCGCCTGATCAATCATATAGACTATTTCATTACACTTCATAGATTCTTTCATTCCTGATTGCTGATCTGCAGCTGCTATGAACGTGTGTAGTGTATGCTCTGATTCTCAGCCATTTCTGATCACTGATTCTCAGCTGCTATAAACGCGTGTATATTCTTCCACCCCGAAGCTCCACCGTGTACATCATCACATACATGTATAAATATCCATCTCAATCACTGATTCTCGCACTTTCTCTTTCTTTCCTTCTTTAATGTTTCTATCTTTGTTATATAAGACCTATCAATATTATACTAATCTATTCAGCGTAGGCCTCTTACACTATGACATCATTCAGATATATCATAGAAAGATTCAATTGATAAATATGAGAATCTCACTTCTATACAAGGTCAGCAGATTACTCTTTCTTAACAGTGAGATACTACTGAGGTATCACTCTGACTATTCTCACTTATGAAATGAGAGAAGAGTATCCACTCATTGTCTATATAGAATAGCTAGATACTGACTTCTTATCAAAGAAGTCAGTGATTTGTTTTTCTTCTACTGAAATATATACAAGAGTTACTGCATGTCTTATACAATCTTCTTAGTATACTAAGTATTATATCTGTGATATTCTTACAATAACTTTGTAGTCTACAAGCTTACTATTTAAGTAAGATAGTCAAACTCACTCATACAGCTTCTCAAACAACTATCTTTATATAATATCACTGACTAGTCATCACTTCAGTTCTATTATATTACAATTTGAATCACTTAATCTGATTACAAGTTTGAATCAGTTAAGCTCTAACAGACTGATATGATCTCATGCACTCACACTGAGACTAACTTAATCTCACTCTCTGAGAGAAACATCACATCATCTTCTAGAGTATGTACATCTCTATCTCAGCAGAAATCCGAGATTTCTGAACCTGCTGCATACTTTGATATGAGTTCTTCAACTGTTCTGTCATCACCGCGGCCTCTACACATCTATATCTATCATGAAGATAGAGAGATTAAGGTCAGAGATTCTCTGAGATATAAGAGAAATATATTATCTGAATTTCACAGCTTTATCTATACTCTTGAATGAAAATTCCACCTTAACCTGAGTCAGTATAATACTCATGAGATATAAGTAATATACACTGTCAACCTCCTTGAAGACATCTCTGCAACTACTTGAGCTATCAAGAAGAGAAAGCTTGAGTGTATCAATACTGTCATGACTTGAGAAGAATTTAAGAACTTTCTACTGAATCAAAGCAAAGATCATCACAACTACAGCTTCACAGTAATACAGTGATTCAACTCATTATATCAATGAGATGATAAGAATTCTTTCAATTTCAATATAAGATTTGAAGAATATTAAGAGAAATTAACTGATAATTTGAATCAATTAAAAACACAGCTTTATCTCATGAAGCTGACTCACAAGGTGTGAATAATGATATCATAATATCAGAGTTTATTAATCAATTACACTGAGCTTGTCAATCTGGCTTTCTGAATCTATTTAAATAATTAATTCTCTGAGAAAAAGATCAATAATTATTATTATTATTATTCTTCAATTATATATGTATGCAGTCAGAGACTATGACATCTACCTGAGAACTTTCAGTTCTCAGGGTTTTTCCTATATCTGTAAAGTTAACTATTATACATTCATCAATTTCAGATATGCAAAATCAGAAAATTCCAGCCCAGAATACAAAAACTGTTTACAAATTGCAGTGTTTTAACATCGTCTCATACTTTGAAACCATTTGACAATATCATGACAAAGGAAAAGAGAACACAGTCTTAAAGATAGACACATTAAATAGATATACAGAAAGAAATTGAAAGAAAAAGATAAAATAAAGAAAGACTGTAACAAAACAAATTATTAAAAGATAGTATATAGCTGTTTTAACAGACTATATCTGGTTGATTTCCTCCTCTTCATATTCAGATAATTCTGAATTTAGCCATTTTCTTGTAGCTGCTTGAGTTTCTGATAGAAAGTCTATTAAGTATTTAATTCCTGTCTCAGTTGAGAATAAGAATCTCATATTTAATTGATTTAGGTCATACTTCTCTTTCAATCTGGCTCTGAGACTATTGTATAATGCACAGTGCATTACAATATGCTCAGGATTCTCCTTTGTATTGCAGAATGAGCATTCTATTGAGTCAAATCTATCATCAAATCTTTGTATATAAGATTTGAAATAGCCATGTCCTAGTTTCAGCTGTATTATAGATGAGAATATTTTCTTTTTACATTTAATTGAACAAGATTTCCACTTGGGTTTTGTTTCAAATCTTGAATAATGTATACTCTTCTTTTGTTTCTGCCAGCTTTCATTTCACTTGTCTAAACAAGATTCTTTTATTTTTCTCTTTATAAAAGACCAGGACACAATTTTTTGAATAGATCTGCTTAATTCTGCACTCTTTTTTGCAGCTGAATCAGCCAATTCATTGCCATGAATATTCATATGAGCAGGAACCCAGTGCAGATGAATTATCAGCTTTGATGTTCTTCTCTTTTGAATTTTCAAAACAGAGTTTAAAAAAAAAAAAAAAAAAAAAAAAAGATCAATAAGATCTCTTCTAAGCAATCAATAATAGAATCTAAACAGTGTCATGACAGCTTCAGTGTGAAGAAAGTAAAGAAGAATTTCAAGTATTCTGATTCTTCACTCACTGTGAAGAAATATTAAAAAAGATTTGACAAAGATCTCTATTTCAACTGCAGAGCTGATGAACACTATATTAGTAATTATAAGAAGCTGAAGAAGGAAAGAAACTGAGAAGATATCTTCTCAAAGTGAACTCCTCTTCTGACAAACATATTCACAGAAGATAAAGAAGAGAAAGAAATGAAGAATTGATAATTCTCATATCTCTGAGTTCATGTTATAATCACAATGCATACTCTGAATAAGAAGATATCAGTGAGATGTCTACTTAACTCTGAGATAGATATCAACTTTATATTCTATTTCTTTTCTTTGATGAAGAATTGAAAGAAGATAGACTTGTCAGATTATATGAAATTTATCAATGAAATAAAATATCACTGTTTTGACATAATTCAAGCAAAGTGTGTAATCACAGACTCAGAAGAAATCTTTAAGAAGAGCAGTCTGCTTCTTCACACAGTTAATATCATAGATGAGAATGTCATTCTAGATCTTTTATAATTGAGAGAAAACAATTCTCTCATTAACTGAGTCACTCAGATGTAACAGTATCATCTCACTAATAAAGAGACAGTGATAGAGAAATCTGAAGAGTTTCATCAGAAGAATCTTGAGAAAAAGATAGAGTGAATATACTGTGTAACAGATGACTGAGACTTGAAAACAGATGAAAAAGTCACTATTCTTGCTACAAGATTAGCAGCAGTATCTGTTATTGAAGATAAATGAATATAACATCTCTTTACAGATTATAAGAATATCTTTTCAGAAAGAAAAGTAGTGAAGTTTCCTGATATTAAGATATAATATAAGATTCATCTTAAAGATGATGTAACAGTGCTATACAGGTCTCTTTATAACTTATCTGTAAAGGAATTGAATGTTCTGCATAAATATCTTGAAGAAGTACAATCAAAGAACTGAATACATTTATCAAAGAGTTCAGCAGAGATGTCTATACTCTTTGTACTTAAGAAGAATAATAGGCTACATCTATGCATAGACTACAGAGGCCTCAATAAGATGACAGTTAAAAATTACTATTCATTATTATTAATTGATGAGATGATTGATTGATTATCTGAAGCAAAGATATTCTCAAAGATTGATATATAAGATATCTATCATAGAATCAGAGTTAATAAAGACAACATTTGAAAAATAACTTTTCATACTAAGTACAACAATTTTGAATATTCTATTTTATCTTTTGATCTTTGTAATGCTTCAGTCATCTTCCAGATCTATATAAATGAGACACTGCAGAGTCTTGTTGACATCTTCTGTATAGTATATCTAGATAACATTCTAATCTTCTTGAAATCAGAGAAAGAATATGATACTCATGTTCAAGAAGTATTGAGTCACTTGAGACAGTATCAACTCTATATAAACACTGAAAAATGCTTATTCTACATGCAGGAGATTGATTTCTTAGATTATATCATTGAGATAAACAGCATTTCAATGAACAGAAGCTGAGTCTTCATCATTGAGAACTGATCAGTGCTGCAGATGTATTATAAGATGCAGATGTTTCTAGAATTTATGAATTTCTACAGATAATTCATCTATGCATATTCACAGATTACTGTCTCTCTTACAGATCTATTAAAGAAAAGTGTGAAAGACAGAAAAATAAGATTATTTACTCTCACTCAAGACACTGTGCAGGTGTTTGCAGAATTGAAACAAGCTTTTACAGATGTCACAATACTGAATCACTTTAATTCTGACTTATTCAGTCAGTGTGAGACTGATGTATCTGAGAATGAAGTCTGTGAAATCTTTTCACAGTTGATACTGAAGATCTTTCAATGTTGAAAGAATCAGAATTATCTGTGAAAGAAGACTTTTTCACAGAGTCTATAAGATGCTATGAATGAAGATCAGTGATCTTCTTCTTCAAGAAGTTATTACTCACACAGAGAAGGTATGATACTCATAAATAGAAGATGTTAGTAATTATTGAATTCTTTAAGATCTAATAACATTATCTTCAGAGTAGTAAGTACTCAGTGTAAGTTCTCACTGATTGTGTAAATCTGCATTACTTCTTGACAATAAAGAGCTTGACAGAATATCAAGCCAGATGAGCAGAGCTGCTTTTAAAGTATGATTTCTATATCTGATATTATTCAGATCAGCTTAATCTTGTCAACAAATTATCTAGATGACCTGATTATAATATTATTAATGCAGAGAAGAATTCTATAAAAGAATCTCTGTTATCACTGCAGAAGAAGCTGACTGTAGAGAATTGAGATTCTCTGAAGCTTGAAAACAGTGCTGATAAGACAGCTGTACAATTCAGTATAGAAGATGAAAGAAAACTCAGATCTCTGCAGAGAACTGACACTGAAGATCATGAGCTTCTCATATTATATCTTACAATCATTGAATTGATAAAGAATGAAATAGTCTACAATCTTTCAACTCAACTACTTTTGAAATTTATTAATAAGTTATAGAAGAAGAACATCTCTACTGTAGCTTGAATTCAGAAGTTGAAGAAGAAAGAATCTGGTTTGAACTTGAAAGAGATAGACTTTGAGTGAGATGATGCTGCTAAGAAATCAAGTCACTGATAACTAGAAGAATATGAACTTCTACTACTGAATGATTCAGTCTTCATCTCTTGTAGCAGAATGATGTGCTAGAAGGTATTGAGAATTTATCATAATAATCTCCATACAGGGCACTTCAGGTTAGAGAAGACTGAGAAGCTTCTAAAATATAAATACATTTAAGACAAGCTTCAGACAGATATTAAAGAGTATATGAAGACTTATAATATCTATTAAAGAATAAAGATTCTACAGTATAAGTAATACAGTGAATTGATATCACTGTCTATTTCAAAGAGCTCATAACACAATCTATTGATGAATTTCATAGTTAATCTGCTGAAGTTGACAAGAGTTAAAGAATATAACTCAATTTTGATTATTATTAACTGTTTCATGAAGATAATTAAATATATCTCTATTTATAAAAAGATTAAAGCCTCTGAATTGACTGACTTATTTTTAGATATCATCATTCATGATCACAGTGCTCTGAAATCATTGATAACAGATTGAGAATCTCTCTTTATCAGCAAATACTGATCAGCTTTTTACTATCATCTTATAATAAGGCATCTTCTCAGTACTGTATTTCATTCACAGACAGATGATCAGACTGAATATCAGAATCAGACACTAGAACAGCATCTTTGAGTATTCTATTTATATTATCAGAATGATTGACTCAAACATCTTCTGATCACTGAATTCATATATAATAATGCAAAGAATGTAATCTTAAAGATATCTTCTTTCTATACTTATTATAAATATAATTCTTCATTACTCAGTGACATCATGAATGATATTTCAAAGAGAAAGATAGACAGTCAGAATGTTAAACAGATACAGAGAACAGAGTATTTCTCAGTATCAGAAGTAAAAGTGAGATTAAAACTTTTAAATAAAATTCATAAGAAGACAGTGAAAAGTATTCACTGTACTTAGAAGTGATAGATAAAATACTATAATTGAAAACATCTTTCAATGAAGTTCTTGATAGAGAATCAAGTACTACTTTTAGTAAAGAATATTAAGATAATAAAACTATGTAAGAAGCTCAGTGAGTAGTGACTAGAATCTTTCTCAGTAATAAGAGTGATAAGTAAGCAGATATATGAGTTGAAATTACTCTCAGAATTGAAATTAATTCATTCTATTTTTTATATTTTCTATTTAAAGCTCTATAAGTAACATCTCAGAATGAAGCTGTCTCAGCTAAATAGTATTGAGATTAAGAGTGATACTGAATATCTTATAAAGAAAATATTAAATAAGTAAATATATTACAGTAAGCTTCAATATCTTATTAAATAAGAAGATTATTCATTATCAGAGAATTTGTAAGAACTGCTTAAGTATTTGAAAAATACTGAGAAAGAAATTGTAAGCTATGAGACAGCTAGTAGAGACTGTTCTATTACATATCAGAGATGTTGAGTAAGAAATATCACTTAAGACTTCTTATTTTTTTCAAAGAGTTTTTTAGAGATAATTTTATAGTGATGAGCTGATATCTTGTTAACTCTGTAGCACTCTTCTTCTATTTTCTCTCAAAGAGTTTTTAGAAGTTTAATGAGACTATACAAGTATAAAATTCCTGAAGTAATTAATAAGAAAAGAAAGAGATATTTAAAACTAATAAAAATTAATATTATTAATTCATGAATCACTGCTATTCTAATAGGGCTGCAGTCTGCTGAAAAAGTAAAAAGAGAGAATCAGAGTCTACTCATTAATAACTATATTCTTATCAAACTTATTCTTCACTGTTGAAGTCTCTAATACTGATATCTTTATCTGCTGAGAAGCTAGCACTGCAGTACTGCAGAGAAATATACTGCAGAAGAGTATAAGAGATACTGAAAGTGTTAACTTATTAACTTACAAAGCATCTCAGTTATCTGCTTTAACTGAAGTGAGATTCTCTTCAATCAGTGATTGATCTCTGCAGTGCTTTCAATGATAGCATTGATTAATCTCTTCTTAAGATCAGTTATTCTGAGGTGTTTTTTCATCTCAGAGATTCATACTTTTATCTTCTTTTATAGATAAGTAAGAGAGATCTCTTCAGTCTTGACAGAATTCATCAATACTTGAAGCTTTAAGACTCTCACTCTGTACTGCTTAAGCATCTGAGCTTCTTGTCAGAGCTGATATAATGTCTTTCTATGAGATAATACTTACAGAGAGATAGAAGTCATTGTTACAGATATAACAGAAACAATGAGAGTGAGAGAAGAGATGAGTGTATAAAATCCCTCTCTTCTTCAGCTGCTTAGTACAGTATAGACAAGTGATGATATCAGTCAGAGACTGTATTAGAGCCTTCTCACAGAGAGAAGACAAAGAAACTGCAGGATTCTGCAGACTCAACTCAGCAGTATTCTGAGCAGGGCTCAGGTGTGTTATAGAAGAGAAACTACAGATTAAGCTTCTCAGAGCTGCTATTTCCAGAATCAAGCTCTCTCTGAAGTTCTCTTCAAATGACTACACAGGGTCATACATTATTATGTTGACTGAGAGAGGGGGCAGCATTGCAATAGCAATGAGAGAGGCAGAGAAAGAACTGAACACAGACAAATCAATCAGGAGAAGAGATGACACCTCACTGCAAGGCATGACAACTATCATCACAGCTGCAAGAGAAGCAGAAGAAGATGTGACAATGAGAGCAGTGCTTCTGCAGCTCATTAATACTATTATCTTCACCTTCAACCTGGCTTTCTTAACAGTCACAGAGACTGCAGCTGCATCACAAAGACATTTACTCACTAGAAAACATCAGAATAAGTTCCTTATTATCTCTCAAGAATGATACTTTCATGCACTCACTATTACAGATGAAGAGAGAGAGAGAAAAATGTATCATAGAAAGAGAAGAATCTTTTTAAAAAATCCTATCACTACTGTTAGCTTTGTCTCTAAAACACATCACTTTTGCAGAGAATTTTATATATAGAACAGAATATGATGAGAGATCTGTAAGTCACTTATTAACTACATTTTTCACATTTTAAATCAATATATAAGAAACTCACTTATCATGCATTTAGTTTGAATGAAGATGAGAAAAGAAAGATCTACACAGTCAGCAGAAAAACTCATCTATTTCTTTATATCACACACAGCACATGCACTGTTAAATTGATTAACAACTGTTACTATATAACAAAGATAATTTCTAATCTGATAATCTTGAGAGTATTGAGACTATACTCTTAAAGAAGAGAGTATTATCACACTCTCAGTCATGTTAAGACTCTGCTATAGTTTCACACAGCTCATCACTTTCATACAGATGATTTCATCTCATTTAAACTGGTTTTCAATCACTCTATAATATTATTCAGATATATCATAGAAAGATCTGATTGATAAATATAAGAATTCTACTTCTATACAAGATCAGCAGATTACACTTTCTTGACAGTGAGATATCACTGAGATATCACTCTGACTATTCTCACTTGTGAAATGAGAGAAGAGTATTCACTCATTGTCTATATAGAATAGCTATATGCTGGCTTCTCATCAAAGAAGTCAGTAATTCATTTTTCTTCTACTGAAATATATACAAGAGTTACTGTGTATCTCATACAATCTTCTTAGTATACTAAGTATCATATCTGTGATATTCTCACAATATCTCTGTAGCCTACAAGCTCACTATTCAAGCAAGATAGTCAAGCTCACTTATACAGCTTCTCAAACAACTATCTCTACATGACGCCGCCGGCTAGCCACCGCTTCGGTTCCGTCACGTTACAAATTCATACATTTGATAGAATAAGCTCTGTAGAAAGACTTTAATAACTTGTTCAGTATTTATCTTATTATAAGATTTCAATATTACATCTTTACTCAATCAGTTTATAATGGTCAGAATATTTCTACAACTCTTACTCTCAGAGAGATTAATAGTGAAGTCAATTATTATATCTTATCAGATTCTATCAAATATATTGAGTGACTTCAGTAGATCTTTTCTACAGTTCTTTTACAAGATGATGAAAGAATAATAGTTACAGTTTTAAATGAAATGTCTGATACTGTTTAATATCTCAGATCAGTAGAACTCTTAAGAGATTATTCAGTACAATTGCTCATAATCTGAGTGATTAATTATATATGAATTATGTATCTCTTGCATTATCTGAGTATGTAAGAGTTCAGAGTGAGAGACTCAATATCATTCACAGAATTGTAGAGTGTTATTATCATCAATTAAGTATTCTGAGATGTCAGTTCTTATATATAGTTCTGAGAGGAATCAGAGTGCTTCTTGAAATACTGCTTCACTGAGTGCTTGAAGAAGTTCATCAGTTTAAGCTATTATATGTTATAATTCATTCAGTGTAGATTCAGAAGAAGTTGAGATATCAGTATTAATATCAGTATCAGTGTCAGTGTTGATATCAGTGTCAGTAATAGTTTGAAGAGAAAGTGTTCTAATTAGAGAAGTATGTATAGTGTTATAAGTTGTTTTATATTGATTCACTAATATTGTCAGATTTAGAAGCTGATATTCTCAGTTCATTCAACAGATGTCTGTTACATTGAAAGGCATATTTTACTATTATTATAAGAGAGCATCTGTTATCAAGTTCTGACTGCTGAGATGATAGTGTATAGTGAAATGAAAATGACTTAATAACTTGAATCATTATATCTGATGTTCAGTAAGCTTGTAAGCAGTTATGAAATACTTGAGATTCTTATAATCTGTAATTATCTCAAATTTGAAGACACTTCAGAGTTCAGAATCTCATTCCTCTAAACAGTGTATAATTGTGAGAAGTTTTTTATCATAGATCTTGTAATTACATTCAGCAGAACTCAGTTTCTTAAATATGAAGATATATAATTATAAGATATCTTTATTATTATATTGAAATATAGCTTCTTCTGTATTATAGTCAGAGAAGTTAGCTTTGACAACTATCTCATAATCAGAATTAAATATTATTAATAGAGAAATATTAATGAATATTCTTTTTATCTGTGTGAATGCAGCTTCAGTGTTCACTAATCACTGAAATACTGAGTTCTTCTTAATAAGTTCTGTAAGTGATCTTGCAATATCTGAGAAGTTTTATATAAATTACTGATAGAAGTTAGTAAATTCAATGAAGCTTTATACATCTTTCACAGTATATGAAGCTTCTTATTCAAGAATGATGAAGATCTTCTCAGAATTCATTTGAATCTTCTTATCAGCTTCTATGATAAAATCTAGGTATTTTGTACTCTTGACTTCAAAATTATACTTGTTAATATCTATTGATAGTTCTGCTTCTTATAATTATTATATGTGGCGGGGCTGCGCCCGATCAATCATATAGACTATTCCGTTACACTCCATAGATTCTTCTGTTCCACTATCGAACATGTATGCCCCGATTCTCAGCCATTCTCAATCGCCGATCCTCGGCCGCCACGAACGCGTATAGATTCTTCCGCCCTGAAGCTCCACTGCATACACCACTACATACATGTATAAATATCCACTCTGATCACTGATTTCTACACTTTCTCTTTCTTTTCCTTCTTTAACATTTTTTCTCTTTGTTATATAAGACCTATCAATATCATACTGATCTATTCAGTGTAGGCCTCTTACATTAGAAAAACATTCATCATCTTCTTATTAGAAATGATTATTCACACATCATCTTCTCATTAGAAATGATTATTCATTGAGAGATATTCAAATGTGTAAGAAATAGAGAAACAGTTAAACAGTTAAGCAGACACTGAGTTCTCAGATAGAAGCTTACTCACCAGTCACTCTGACCCTGCAATGAGATCTTACAAAGAGAGTAAGATTTTATAAGAGAATATCAGTGAAAGATCTGAGAGTTCTGACACTCAGATATATAAGAATATGATTACACTTCTTCAGATTTCACAGATATCATACATCTGACAATTGATATAACCATGTCTAATAATAATATGAAATCCTCGAATGTGAGCATAGACATGATGTCACAGTGGCTCTAAGCAATGTTGAAATTATAATAATAATAAATAGCTGATATGCATGCAATGCAATAACTTCAATACAAAGAGATTCAATGATTAACTCATACAATTTCAACATCTACAGAATTGAGTATAAAAGCACTGAAAGAATGCTTAGATGCTCTTATATATTTTAATACTTTCAATCTCACTCTCTACTCATCATGAAGAATGGAAATGCTTGTGAAACTGAGTGTAGATGAAGATGTTATCAGTTCATTAGTTAATTAAAATTAGTATATTAATAGAAGATTGAAGAATTGTATGAAACAGAAGTTTCATTCATGAATAAAAGCATATGAACCAGCATTGTAAATACCTGACAATATCATGAAATATCTTGATATTCTGTTCCAAGACACTGCTATGCAATAGAAAGCATTAGATTGATTACAGAGTATCTGACAGAGAAACACTTCTCTTATAATATTCATCTCTGACTTCAACACCAAGATTCTAGAAGCAGGTGATCAATCTTGAGAGAATTGAATGAAGATTAGCATGCTTAAGAAGACATTAACTTTCAAACTCTTACAGACTCTTATAAGTGTAGATAAAGACCAGACTTATGAAGACTTCTACACACAGCTTCAGACAATGAATGATCATCTTATCAAGCTCAAGAGTATACAGAATAGTGATAGAAGACATTATATCTCAGCAACTCATACACTCATACTGAGGAATAACAATGATGCAGATGTCATGAATTAAGTAGACTTGAATGTCTACATATAAGCAAGAGTCTCTGCTGTCTGAACAGGATTCTAAATCCCTGAGATCACTTCTGAAGAAGTCATCAATCAATGTTAATATGAAGTATGCATCAACTGTAACTGATTAGAACACATTACTTTCAACTGCTGATTGATCTATGTATTCTCACACTCAAGAGAAAGATCAGCATCTTCTCAATTGAGAGAAAGATCAGTGTCTTCTCATTTGAAGAATGAATCAGTATCTGTTCACATCAATCATATTACAGTGAAGAAAGATTCAGAAGATAACTATAAGAATATTCTGATGAAATAGAGAAAAGATTAGCTTCTGTTTAAATTCATAAACAGAAGCTTGAAGAGATCAGATAATAATGATTTGAAGAGAAAATAATAATGAATATAATTCTTGTATCTACTGTGATTGATAATATGTATAATATAAAAGCCATGATAGACAGCAGTCTATGCCACTATGCAATGATAAAATCTTCAGTCATAAGATATCATAATCTTCAGTGTATTCTCTTATCAAGACTCTGACTTCTCACAGAAGTTGATAATTCAAAAGACATTTGTACCTGTTACATGATGAAGCTGATTATAGATTTGAAATGATATCAACATGAAGATGTCTACATATATAAAGTTGATAATCTTGATTATAATCTTATATTAGAACTTGTCTGACTATCTGAACAAGGCATCTTATTAAACACTTGAAACAGAAGCTTGATATTCTCTAACAATGATAGAGTTCATAAGAATGATATTCACAAGACTATGAACCTGACACAGATCTCTGTCAATATCTATAAAATGCTCAGAAAAAGAAGTGACTGAAAGAATTACTGATAGCAGACTTATATATTAATCTATTTTATCAGTCTGACTGATCTTAAAAAGACTCTAGAAAAGTTATTTTATATTATAATAATAGATTCTTGTACAAAACTCTCTCAATAATATCATGAATATCTAGATGTCTTTCAACAAGATAATAATGCTACAAATCTACCTCTCTTACAAGGTTCAGAAGTGAATCACAGTATTAAGTTGAAAAAGAAGAATAGTAAGAACTCTGAATTATCATGATACTCTCTTTATAATATATCTTAAGATGAACTTCTTCTTCTCTGAAAGACACTCAATGATCTGTTAGATAAGGAATTTATACATATTAATAACTCTTTCACTGCAGCTTCTATTCTCTTTGTAAAGAAGTCAGATAAAGAACTTTAATTCTGTATGAACTACTGAGATCTGAACAGATTGATAAAGAAAGACTAATATTTCTTATCTCTTATCAATGAAACTCTAGCACAGATCAGGTGAGCTCAATGATTTATAAAGTCAGATGTCATCATCATGTTTTATAAGATTTATATCACTGAAGAAGATGAATGACTTACAGCATTTCAAATATATTATAATCTCTTTGAATGAATAGTCACACTCTTTGAGCTGACTAACACTCTCAGTACATTTCAGAAGTATATCAACTGAGGATTTCAAGATTTTCTTAATAAGTTTGTATCTACTTATCTAGATAACATTCTTATCTTCACTAATAAATTCAGAAAAGAATATCAAGAGTATGTATGAAGAGTATTACAATGACTATGAGAAGTAGAACTATTAATTGATATTGACAAGTGTGACTTCAAAGTTAAGAGTACTAAATACTTAGATTTCATCATAGAAGCTGATAAGAGAATTTAAATAAATTCTGACAAGATCTCTGTCAGTCTTGAATAAGAAGCTTCATATACTGTGAAAGATGTATAAAGCTTCATTGAATTTACTAACTTCTATCAGTGATTTATATGAAACTTCTCAGATATTGTAAGATCACTTACAGATCTTACTAAGAAAGACTCAGTATTTCAATAATCAGTGAACACTGAAACTGTATTTATATAGATGAAAAAGATGTTCATTAATACCTCTCTGCTAATAATATTCAATTCTGATTATAAGACAGTTATTGAGATTAATTTCTCTAGCTATGTAACAGAAGAAGCAATATTACAATATAATGATAAAGATATTCTACAATTATATGTTTTTATATCTAAGAAACTGAGTCTCACTGAATACAATTATGAGATCTATGATAAGAAACTCCTCACAATTATACACTGTTCAGAAGAATGAAACTCTGAACTTCAAAGTATCTTCAAATTTGAGATAATCACAGATTATAAGAATCTCAAATACTTCATAACTACTTATAAACTCATCAAACAACAGATACAATGATCTGAGTTCTTAAGCTGCTTTCATTTTACAATATACTATCATTCTAACAGTCAGAACTCAATGACAGATGCTCTCTCATAATGAGAGTAAGATATATCATTCAATGTAATAGATACTCACAGAATGAACTGAGAGCACTGACTCTTGAATCTGAAGATACTAGTTGATCAAGATGAAATAGTTTATGACACTATATATACTTCTCTGATTAGAACTATACATGCTTCTGCAGTTAGAACTGCTATTAATATCTTCACTTTCTCTACACTGAATAAACTGTGATATATAGCAGCTCAGACAGATGAACTTCTTCAGATTCTCACTGAAGCAGTATATCAAGAAGCACTCTGATTTTTCTCAGAACTATATATAAGAACTGATATCTCAGAATATTTAATTGATAATAATAACACTCTATAATTTCACAAATAATGCTGAGTCTCTCACTCTAAACTCTTACACACTCAGATAATATAAGAGATGTATGATTCATATATAACTGATTATTCAGGCTGCAAACAGCTGTATAAATGATCTCTCAAGAGTTTTACTGATCTGAGATATTAAACAGCATCAGATACTTCATCTGAACCTGTAATCACTGTTCTTCTATTATCTCATGAAAGAACTGTAGAAAAGATCTATTGAAATCACTTAATATCTCTAATAGAATCTAATGAGATGTAGTAATTGACTTCACTATTAATCTATCTGAGAGTAAGAATTATAGAAACATTCTGATCATTGTGAATTAATTGAGTAAAGATATAATATTGAAATCTTGTAATAAGATAAATACTGAATAAGTTACTGAAGCTTTTCTACAGAGCTCATTCTATCAGATGCATGAATTACTGAAATCTATAGTATCAGATTAAAGTCATCAATTTATAAGCACTCTCTGAATAAGAATCTGTTAAGTTCTTAAGATTGTATATTATCTATCAACTATCTATTACTCTGAGACTGATGATACATTAGAATAAATAATTCAGACTATAAAGAATTATCTCTACAAGTTCTGCAATCACTTATAAGATAATTGACATGATCTGCTTCTACACACAGAGATCACTATCAATGAACAAGATGTCATTTCAACAGATATAAGCCTGTTCTTTCTTATACACAGTTATTACATAAAAGTGTTGAATCTTCTAGAGATCACACAGTTCACACTGAACTCTCACTGTCTGATTCAGATCACTGATAATATAGTAACAAAGCTCTGAGATACCTGTAATTGAACAGAGGTCTTCATGATAACTGTAAAACAAGATCAAGAGAATTCAACTAATGTTCACTAAGATCTCACTGAATAATATAAGATAGAAGATCTGATATAGTTGAATCTTACAAATATACAAATCACACATTCATCTTGTACACTAGATTACTATCATATTAAGTATAAAGTGATAGAAGTTCTAGATAGTTATAACTACTGTCTTAACACATTATCAGAAATTCATAATATATTTCATACAAGCTTGCTTTACTGTGTTATCACTGATTCATTTTCTTCTCAACTGACTTCTAACTGATAGTCATCAGGCATCATAGAAGAAGATAATGAGCTTGAGTGAGAGATTGAGAATATTCTCAATGAGAGATTCTACAGCTGCAGTTAGTAATATCTTATGAAATAAGTTAACTATAATCAACTAATCTAAACTCTGAGTTTCACATTATCTGAAACAGCAGCTCTTGATCAATGAGAACTGCTTCTGAAAAGAGAGAGCTAATGTGATGAGCTGTGTCTAATCAATCATATAAACTATTCTGTTACACTTCATAGATTCTTTCATTTCACTATTGAACATGTATGCTCTGATTCTTGGTCATTCTCAATTGCTGATTCTCAGCTGCCATGAACATGTATAGATTCTTCCACCCCGAAGCTTCACTGTGTACATCATCACATAGATGTATAAATATTCACTCTGATCACTGATTTCTACACTTTCTCTTTCTTTTCCTTCTTTAACATTTTTCTCTTTGTTATATAAGACCTATCAATATCATACCAATCTATTCGGCGTAGGCCCCTTACATTATAATACTCTCTGCATATATTTCTGATATTTCTTTCTGAATTCATCAGTGAAGAGGAGAATGTCATCTAGATATGCAGATACAAACTTATTAAGAAAATCTTGAAGTGCTTAGTTGATATACTTCTGTGATTCAAAGGTTGCTTGAGCCAGCGTACGATTACAGGCGTACACCGGCTTCTTATATACAGTACACTAAATTAATTGATGGCTGCTATGACCCTCTTACATTTCATAAGCAAGTTTGAAAGTGACTGTGTTATTATCCAGTGATTATACATTCTTTCAAATCACATTCTCTCTCATCAGATTCAGTCACACTCATGTGATCATGACATACACTCTAGCTTCATGCGGATTAGTGTGTTACTAGCATTCATGATCATGTGATCTGTCTCTGATTCAGCTAGCATTCTGTGTACACTCTTATAAAGAAACTTTCATTATATTACACTTCTTATTCACTAACTTTTCTCATTCTTCAATCATCTTCTTCATCATTGTCATCATTGAATATCACTATCTTCTTCAAGATTCCTGTCTCTTCTTCTGTTTAACATCTTATATTCATTTTATCTATTACATCATATGCATTTCTGGCAATGACCTCTCATTCTTACAACAAGCATCATCATAGTGCTTATATCAGGCAGTTTATTAGCAGTAAGTGTAACATATTATGAAATGTGACCAGAACTTATTTATCTTCTAATGATTATCAGAACATACTACTATAAATGATACATCTTCTTCATCTTCTTATACACTCTTAATCTTCTTTTCTCAGCAGGTATCTGATTATGTTTCTTGATCATAATTTCTGATCATGTTTTGCATGAACACAGGTGCTGATATGTTTGTTTTAATTTATATAGAATCTTCACGCGTTGACAGCTCTGCATTCATTAATAATTATGATCTTCATGTTGAATTATCAGTCAAGAACTTGAAGAACCTGATAATAAAGAAATTGCTCATATCATGTATGACTGAGTCTTCTGTGTTTCTCTCTTCTCTCTCTGTTTCTTTCTCTGTCACTTCTCTCTCATCTTCTTCACTTGCTCTTGTGTCTGATTCTCCTGCTCTTACTACTCCTGTTTCTGTGATTCTCACTTCTGCTTTCACTACTTCTGCTCTCTCTGTCTTCATCACTTCTGTCTTTGTTATCAGCTCTCCCTGTTTCAAGAAGATGTTGTGTAGACTTGATAAGTTATGTTTTTCAGTATATATACTTTCATTCTTCTTACTGACCTCTAGAATAATTTATTGTACAAAGATAGTATATGAGATAACTATCTGAAGTTCAGTCATGAACGCTGATTATTATGTTTATTTTAAGTATTTATAATGAGATAATTATTTATTCATACTGAAGAATCATTTCTCTCTTCAACAGTATCAAGATTATAAGTCTTTCTTTTATCATCTTCTCTTTCAGTACTAATTTTTCTAGAGAAAATCATTATAAGTTTTATTATATATAAAGATATAATATTCACAGATATCAAGAAACTTTTTACAACTATAAAGTTCAACATCACAAGAATATTCACTCTGATAAATTTCTTTGAAATGATAGATCTGTATCAGTCTATTCTCTGATATCTGTTATCTGACTTTGTGATGCAGATAAAAGATATTCATGTTTTCAGAAACAGGAACACAGATATTGTACTCTTTTACACTCACAGACATGAGACTTATACATCTTATCTGAGATGTTATCATGGAAATGAGCTGTTTATGTGTTGTATTCTTCTCTCTATATTCTCTCATGTCTCTCTCTCTCTTTCTGAGAAGTCTTGGATGTGTTGAATTTGCATGTACAATTCTAAGATCAGTGAGTGTTTGTTCAGTAATTGTTATCTCTGTTTTTACAGTTTTATATGCTAACAATAGTTCTTAGTTGCTCTGATGTCAGAGATCATTGTAATCAAAGATGATAATACTGCTGAGACTACTCTCTCTTAAGCCTCTCTCAGTGCTTTCTCTTTCTTCTCTGCAGAAAAGATTGTGCACATATCAGATTATAAGTATTCAGCTTCAGATGACTTCTGCTGTTATTCATTCAATTCTGTACCTTCTTCTTCTATTTCTTTCATCTTTATTCTCTCTGCTCTAACTTCTGATTCTGTAAGTTCTGTGCTCTTCTTCAATTTTTCTACATACATATGTACACATTTCTATATTAGCATTTCAGTCAATCTTGTGATAAATGATATTAATGTTGTATGCAGAGTGGTAGAGAAATCAGAGATATATATAATGTTATTATAAGAGTGGCTTGCAGCTATTAAATCCCTTATAAATCTCAAGTTTTGAGATTTTCTTTGTTTTTAGCATTTTTATTTTCAGGTGATGTGATGTTGAAAATAGATTAAATATGTAATATATGAAAATGAATGAAGTATGTATAATAACATTTTCTTCTTTACAGTCAATCTTTACAGTTGATGACTAATTCATTATTTCTTCTCTTTTCTTATGCTTTTTTCTTTGTCTGCTAGTCACTACTTCTACACAATCTCTATATGATACAGTGTTCAGTGACTAGGTTCAGCAGCTTTCATCTTTTATAATTCTGTCTCATGCATTATACTGTCTCTCTTCACTCACTTAGACTATTACAGTAAACAGTTCATTGAAACTAATCTTATCTGATCTCTGAGTATTCTCAGAGATCAAGACAACTTAGTCTCATATGTCTGTAAATGTTTCAGATGCTGTATCCTCTGTTATTTCTGTAATTGAACTGATGTAAATAGTTGAATTCAACTCTGAATTCCTTTTTCTTCTGTGATCTAACTTATATACAAGTCTGTCACTCTGAGATCACTCTTTATCACATTGCACTCACTGTCTACAGCATATTATCATACAACTGACTACAGTCTTATCACTTATTGAAGTGTGATATTCATCTGATTTCTTCATTACTTTTCATTCTTTTGTTATAATTATGAAAAGATCAGAATAAGTGAGATTATCTGATTTGTAAGTGTCTATGATTTCTCTTACTTTATAAGACTTTTCAATTATAAGTCTCTTTTTTTTCAACACTGATGATAGTACTGTGAATAATTATAATTCACTCAGATCTTGCATCTTCATCTATATAAGATGTGAATTATTTATTAAGTTATATAAGATCTGTCTCTCTGATTCTTTCAATGCATATGTTTTCAGAGAATGTGATTTGAGTATTTTATATGACTCAAATCATCTAAATTGAAACTTCTCAGAACTCTCATTACATACAAGAACATATGTTCTTATCTTGAGACTCAATTTCTTAACTAGTGAGTCTTGAATTCTTTTCAATTGAATTGCTCAGTTCAGAAGTAACTTGTTAGCTTTTGCATGTGTGTGACTGATCTCTTTCAATCTTTGTTTCATGTCTGTGACTGCTGCATCTGTGACTGTTGAATTCACAACTGTTGTTCTTACTATGTTTACAACTGCTGTTCTCTTTCCCATCTTTTCTGAAGCATTCTTCAGAATGCATGAATGAAATCCACACAACAGTTAGAATAATAAACACTTGAAGACTGCATGCTGCTGAATTCGCGTGGTTAATAGTGTCTGACTGAGATATTCATCTCATAATCTTGTAGACTTAGTCACTAGATATTTCATCAGCATGTTGTTCAGAATTTCATTCAAGTGTTTTATCTTTCTGTTTGTCTGTAAGTGATATGACATTGTTCTACAATGTCTTGTCTATAACTGGCTTATAAAATGCCTCACTACTTCTTCTACAAGATTCGCATCATTATCAGTTAGAATCTCACACAGTATTTCATAGTTGATATATATATTATTATATAGGAACTTCATCATCACCTTCTCTATTATCTCTGAAACTACTTTCACAACTGGCCAGTCAGTAGCATAGTCAATAGCAGTGATTATTCAACAATTTTTATTTAATGTTCATAGCACTATGTCTATGAGATTCATCTTTCATCATTTGAACAGTTGTATCATACATTTCATCTGATGTTGTGCTTTCTCATATTCTAACTCTTTCTTAGATTATTTTACAACCTGATAATTCAGGCACTTATGAGTGTACATCTGGATATTCACTGGTATGCTTGATCAGTATATTCTTGATTTGAGCACACTCATGAGTTCAGAGCTTTCTAAGTGACTGAATTCCTTGTATATGTGAGTCACTAAGTTACATCTAAATAAATATTCTAGATAGAGAGCTTCTATGTATTCTAGATCACAGTAAAGCATAATATCATTTTTCAATTTTCTCAGCTTGAAGTTCAGAAGTATTTCTTCTACTACTTTTATAAGATACTTATTATCTGACATCTTATCATTCTTCAAGTAAGAGATTATTACATTTACTCATTCTAATTCCTTACATTCTCTGAGTATGTTTAATGTGAACTTTTCTTATATCTGATTCACAGAATTCTCACTCATGAAATCAGGTCTGTAACTGATTGTATCAGATATCACAGTGTCTGATCTCTTTCAGTATTTAATGTGAAGATTATACACTTGAAACTCTGAGATTCAATATACTAAGTGTTTGAAAGGTTTTATTGTTAATTATAGATAGATAAGACTTTTGTAATCTGTGATCATCATTGTTATATACTCATTACTAATATATCTATTTCATAATACTAGTATATGCTTGATCACTAGTAATTTCTTTTTCTACACTGAATAATTGAGCTCAGCATCTGATAGTTTTCTATTATTATATATCATTAGATGCAGCTTGCTGTTCTTGCTTATCTGTAGAAGAGTATCTCTGATAGCTCATTTAGATATGTCTGTTTCAATGTAGAAAGATTTATCATGATCTGATTGAATAAGCACTGAGAATGTTGTTACATATTCTCTCAGTGTGAGAAAAGTATTCTCACACACAGCATTTCAGATAATTGAATGAAACTTCTTCTTTCATATATTAGCATCTGTTTCTCTTAAGAGATCTGAGAGTGATGCAGCTATTCATGTGAAATCTTTGATAAATCTGTGATGATATGAGATTAACTCAAGAAACTGTCATACATGATGTACATTTCTCAGTCACAGTTAATTTACTATGACATTCAATTTCTCTGAGATGAGATATATACAGTCATCACTCACTATATATTCTATAAACTTCAACTCTTCTGTTTCAAACACACACTTTGTTAATTTGATATAGAGCTTATACTCTGTCAGAGTTATAAGCACTTCATCAAGATACTTCAGATATTTATTATATAAGTTTGAGAAGACTAGAATGTTATTCAGATATACAAGATATAAGGTTTCATTCTATTTATAAAGCATTGTATTCATCATTATTTGAAAGATGATGAGTGCATTTATTAGATTGAATGATATTATCAGGAATTCACACTTTCTTTATTATATATTAAATGCAGTTCACAGTACTGACAGTTCATCTACACAGATCTGTCAGTATTCTGAGAGAAGATTGATCTTTGATAGATATTAAGTGTTTTCAACTGTATTCAACTGTTATTGAATCTGTGACAGTGAATATTCATTCTTGATTATAAGCTTATTAAGTGCTTGATAATTGATACACATTCATCACTTCTCACCTATTTTACATCCAACCGCTCCACCACGAACTCGCTCGATTTTTTGAATAAGAACCCGCCGATAGATCCATCGAAAAGTCCTCGATCATACGAGCATTTTGACCCCATCGCTGACGGCATACCCCGTGTGGTGGTGGAGTTATGCAGTCAAATGTGAACCAGACATTGTTCGAAACTCCTGTGTGGGATTATCCCCTGTTCTCCCCTATCACACCACAACCCCGGGCCAAATTGCCATACAAATTGTAAGGTGAAAAGACCTAGCCATATGCACCAATCTTCTCGATTTTGAAAGATCCTCAATCTGTAATTGTGGAGATATCTGAGAAGTGACATCCACGAAAACCCTGTCCATCTTTGATGTTTCAAAACATCAACACCAAGTCCCACCCTCGTACCGCCCTTCTCAATCTGGCTCATCCTCAGCAGAAAAATACAAAAAGATATCTCAGCAATAATATCAAGCACACAATCAACAGACACTTCTGAAGTGCAATCTCTGTGAATACCCTGTCTGTCTTCAGTGTATCTAGACATCAATGCCAAGTCTCACCCTTGTATCGCCCCTCTCACTCTGGCCCATCCTCAGCAGAACAATACAAAAAGATACCTTGACAACAGTACTCAATACATAATCAGCGGACAATGAGTCAACAGAACAAGTCAACAGCATGTCAACAACTATAAATTCAGTATATCTCAAGGTCTGACTGAGCCTTTGATCTCTGCATAGTGAGATATATTAAATCTAGTTTTAATATCTCAATATTCAATAGATTCTGCAAGAAAGTGAGAACAGCAACACTAGATTTCTATTGAATTTAAGAATTAACTCTATATTGATATAATCATTGACAAAGTCTTCTATTTTAAGATATAAATAACCAGTTTCTCTACATCTCACTGACAATATTTATATTATTATATAAAAACAGACTTATACTCTCTATAATATCAAGACTCTGAAGAGAAAAAGTCTTGATAGAGAGTATACAGTAGTGTATATCTTAGCAGTTTCTATCTCATTCTTCTGCAGCAGTTAATATAAAAAAAAAAAAAAGATCTTAGAAATAGTTTTTTACTTCTCTTGAAAAAGTAAGATATTTTTCTCTGAGTTTTATATAATATTCTTACAAAGAATTAAAAACAGAGTTATTTTCTATTATAATTTCATATTCTTTTAAGTAAGAATTACTTTTTCAGTGACTGAAGAGCTTTCATTAATACTTAATTCTCTTTTATACTCTTTATTAACTGATTTGAGTTGCACACTTGTTGTGTGAGAAGAATTGAATGATTTAGAATAAAATTAAATAGTTTTAATCAATTTCTCTGCAAAAAATTAACTTATTTTTTATCAGTTTTTCTCTTAAAAACTGTCATATCATCTGATTTAATATTATTTAATATCATACTTTTTCTCACTATATCTCAAGAAAGAGTTTGTAAAGATTTTATTAATTTATCTTAAAAATCAATTTTAGTTTATTAGATTCTCTTCAAAAATCTAATCTAGTTACTAAACTAGTGTGAAAAAAATCAGATGTTTTATACACAAAAGTCTTTCATTTCTCTTTTGAAACAGTCTGATTAACTTTTCAATTGAAAATAGACTAATAAATCTCTCAACTGAAACAGTCTGATCAACTTTTCATTTGAAAATAGATTAATAAATCTCTCAATTGAAACAGTCTGATTAACTTTTCATTTGAAAATAGACTGATAAATCTATCAATTGAAACAGTCTGATCAACTTTTCATTCAGTGAGTAAAATGAGTTCAAGAGTACACTCAGTTGATGTGAAAAAAGATGTTTTCCCAGATGCTATTCCTGAGATTGAAATTCTAAAGAGAAGAAAGAAGGAAGAAATAGAGAAACAACAAGTTCTTGAAATACAGGAACTGGAAAAAGTAAGTAAAATTCTTGAAAAACAGTGTCTGAGTGAGAATAATGAAGAAGTTCTGTTAATTCTTCATGCTCAGGCTAGACAACTATAAGAAGTGATCAAGGTCAAACTTAGAATTTCAAACATAATTCAAAAAACATTGAAATCTTCTAGTACAGTCACTGGCTCTTTTTCATCTTCTACTTCTTCATCTTCTTCTTCAAATCAGAAGAAAATATATGCTTAAGTAGCAGAATCTGCTGTCTCTAAACCTGCTATTTCAAAACCTGCTCAAAATTCTGAGAAAACTGAGAAGAATATTACTCAGATCTCTGTTCATAAAAAGAAAAAAAAAGAAATGCAAAAAGAGAAGAACTTTCAAATCTTCAGAAATAGAAGACTTATTCTCAAAGTCTCAAATCAAAAGATCTTGTAAAAAAACAAGTTAAACTCAAATCTCATTTTCAGAATTAGAAATGAAATTAATCAGCAGTTCTTTTCTCAGTTAATGACTGATATTAAAGTTCAAAAACCAGTTATAGTATCAATTGAGTCATCTTTCTTTGAAAATTCTATTATTTTAACTACAATGTCTGAATTCAGTGCAGAATTCCTTATTTAGAATGAGAATCTCTGAAAATCAGTAATAGAATCTCTACTGAATACAACAATTCTATTTGAGAGAGATGAAAAGTGAGATAAATTCATTCTTTATAATATTTCAGTTGAAATTTTTGACTGTGAGAAAGAAATGCTACTTCTCAAAAATGAATTAGAAGAATATAATTCTATTCAACTGAGAAAAGAGCCTGTATGACTTAATTCAATTGAGTTCAGATAGAGTAGAAGAAATGCCCCTGTTCTAGTGTATATAAAGATACTTGAATAATCAAGAATCTCTGAAGTAAGAGTAGCAGGTTTGAAAATGAGAGTTCATGAATACAAAGACTCAAGAATGAATCTCAAAGCTCAAACACAGTGTTCAAACTGTCAAAGATATGAATACTTTGTAATCTCTTATTTCAGAGACTCAAAATGCACATTCTGTGCTAGAGATCATAAAACTAGTGAGTGTAAATGTGAATCATGCTTAAAAAGAGATGAAATATGTTAATATACTCTGCTTAAGTGCTTCAATTGTAAAGAAAAATATACATCTAGCTCAAAAGAATGTGTATTTGCTTCAAGAACTTAGAAGAACTGGAGAAAAGATGAAGCTTAAAGTGAATCTAAAACTGAAGAGAAAAGTCAAGCTAGTAAATCTACAACTGCAAGCTTAAAAAGAAAAAACTCTTAACTATCTAGATCTTCAAACTTCAATTCTTCAGCTCAATATAAACAGAATTTGAATCCTCAAACATCTGTTAACATTAGAGAATTGAGAAATGACTCTGATGATAAACTAGATAGAATGTAAGTAGTTGAGCTTCCTGCTTTTCATAATAGTTATAATCTACTATCTAGTGATAGTGATTAGATTCTACTCTATCTTCACTCTCTTTTAGTATGAATATACAACAAAAACAACAAAAAAAGTTTAAAAACTCTTTAAAAATCACATTTATTCAAAACAATGTGAATAAAAACTCAAATTGTATTTACTCTTGTCTTCAGATTGTATTTGAATAAAAAGTTGACTTTGTACTTCTTCAAGAACTAAACTTTGATACTGAGTAAAAGTACATTATTTCTCATTCAAGCTATTACTGCTTTCTTTCTGAAAAATCTGAGATAAAATCAAGAGTAGTGATCTATGAGAGAAAAAGATTAAAATATCAATTTAATCTGAGATTTGATATCATATCTGACTCTGATATTCTAGTGAGTGATATTATAGATAAAGATAATGAGTTTGATACTATTCAACTTATAAATATCTATAATAAAAAGTCATGAAAAGAAAACAACAATACCTGAATCATTGACAGAGGAATTTTGAATATAACTTTCTTAAAAAACTCTATAATTACAGAAGACTTCAATGCACATCATCTCTGATAAAACTCAGAGTACACAAGAGCAGTAAGAGCAGATAAACTTGTTGAATAAACTTTTAAGTATTCAATAGATTTAGTTAACAAGTCTGATCAACAAACATTCTTTAGAAAAGACATGAAACAGAAATCCATTATAGATTTAACTTTCATGTCACAAAATCTAATTGAAAAAAGACTTATAAACTGGTTTATTGATTCAAATGAAATCTCAGAATCAGATCATGAGATTATTCAATTTGATATTGAACTGAGAGAAAAACAAAGAAGTGAAAATCCTCTTCTCTCTAATCAGTACAACTTTGAAAAAGCTGATTAAAAAGCAGTTGAAGAAAGAGTAAAACAGCTGAAATCTGAAAGACAGAGTCAGCTCTATTGAAATCAAAGTCAAGATATCTCAAATGAAATGCTTAAGAATAGATTAAAGCTGATTACATCTATTCATCTAACAAGTATTGAAGAAAATATTTGAAAGAAAAAGTCTTCTGAGTATTTCAAACTGTGATGAAATGAGAATATCACTTCTAAAAGAAAGCAATTAGTCACTGCTAAGAGAGATTGAAAGAATAACTTAATATCTAATAAAGAGTTCAACACTATTCAAAATGAATATTTTTCAGATATTAAAAAAGTCAAAACAGGCTACTAGAACAAATTTCTTGAAGAAGTATAAGAAAAAAAAGTTTTTAAAGCCTTCAACTATACTAAAACAAGAAGTGTAGCAAAGCTTTCAATCTTAGAATATGAATTTCAGAATGAATTGTATACAGTAAACTCTTTTAAGGAAAAATGTCAAGCTTTTATAAGAATTCTCTTTCAAAACTTATCATATTTAGAAGAGAAGAATATGTCATTTCATGAATATATTGATGAAAATAACTGGGAATGATCTGAGCTTACATGTGATGAACTAGAGTCAGTAATATTCTTAAGTTCAATTAAAACTGCTACAGGGCCTGATTAAATTAATCACTTGATTATTCAAAACACATATTTCTACTTGAAGAATGAATATTTTGAGCTCTTTTTCAATCTCTTAAAAAATGATTATCATTCTGAATGCTGGAGAGAAGCTACTGGAGTAATCCTTGCAAATTCTAATAGAAAAGCTTCAATTTCTAAGTTATATAGAGTAATATCTCTGTTGAACTGTTGAAGAAAAATTCTAGAAAAGATAATAGCTACTAGATTATCTTTTATAAGCTCTATTAGTCATTCTCTTCTATTTAATGAATAAATGAGAGATAGAAAACAATGTTCTGTAATTGACACTGTTCTCTCAGTTATTCATGATGTTTAAGTAGTAAAGCATGAAGATCTGGTCTAAACTGCAGTTTTTATTGATATAAAAGATGCATTTAATCATGTTTCAAAGTCTGAGATGATTCAAACTTTGAAGATGTTAAAACTGTCATATTCTCTAATAAAATGAGTTAACTGTTTATATTTAAAAGAATTATACAATAATTTCTTGATGAAATGAAACAAGATAAGACTGAGATAAAAATAGATGTACTGTAAGAATCTTCAATCTCATCAGTTCTATTTGCAATATACACTGCATATCTATTCAAGAAGAGAGAGAGAAAAATAGTGAGATCTTCAAGTTATGTAGATGATATTGATGTACTCTACAGTTCAAAGACAATCAAAGAGAATTTAGAAGTGATTGAGAAAGCAGTCAAGAAAATCTTTGTTAGAGCAGATATCAATCTAATTCAATTTAATATGAATAAAACTGAGTTAATTCACTTTCTTTTCAGATTTAATAAGAAAAAACTAAGTCTAACTCTTTGAAATAAAGAGATTAAACTCAGGTTGAATATTAAATGACTAGGAGTATGGTTACACTTCAAGTTGAATTTTAAATATCATATTCAATAAAGATTCATCAAGACAGAGAAACTACTGAATAGTATAATCAGACTATTAAATAGTGAGAGAGATCTATTCTTTCAGGCTATGAGACAATTATACATAGCCTGTATTATCTCAGTAGCTGATTATGAAGTTCAAGTTTAATGGAATAATCAAGATAATTTCACTGAACTCTTTCAAAGTCTATAAAACAGTGCTTTGAAAAGAATTCTGAGAGCATTCAAATCATCTTCTATCAAAACAATGAAAATTGAAGCTTCAATTCCATCTTCTGCTATTCAATTTGAAAAGGCCTGTATGAACTATACTCTGAGAGTCATGAAGATGAGCTTAAATCATATAATCAGAGAAAGAGTCTCTTCTTCATTTTCATCAGTTAACTCAGGAAATGAACTGAATTGAAATAGATTTCTTGATTGAAATGAAAGTAATGCTTTAAAGAAAATGCTCTCTCAACTGTATAGACTATATTTACTTATGAAAAATCAAATTTCTTTATTAAATGTTGAGAAAATTGATCATGAGAAGATATCTCTCTGAAGAGAAAAGCTGGAATCTCTCATGAACTTATAAATAAGTGAACTATCTAAAGAGGGAGAATATGAACAGTATTTGAAGAAGATCTCTATAATCAATATAAAAGACTCTATTCTGATTTACTCAGATGACTTAAAAAATGAGAATTTAAATAGATTAGGCGCAGGCATTGCTTATACTGAAGATAATATCAATTTTATATCAGATTTTTGAAATTTAGGCTGTGAATCTGAAGTCTTTGATGCTGAACTATTTGTAATAGTGAAAGCTTTCAAACTCATTGAAATATAATCTTACAAAAGAGGAAATAGTTTGAAAGAGATATGAATATTCTCTGATAGTCAAGCCGCTTTAAAAAGACTTAGAAATAGTCAGATTCATAATAATCAAATGAATCTTGAACTGATTTTAAACTCTGTTTTAAAAATTCAAAAGAGAAGAACATCAAAACTGATAATTCATCTGCACTGAGTTCCTGCTCATATAAATATTCATGACAATGAATTGACTGATTTAGCTGTAAAAAAGAGTTCAGAATTAAGCAGATCTATTCAAAAAACAGTGTTCTGATCTTTCATAAAGAGAAAGATAAAAGAATCTTGTTTAAACAAGTGAAATAAAAGATGGCAGAAATAAAAGAAGAGCATACATTATTCAAGATTTGAGATAAAATCAAAGTGGAAATCTTGTTCAATTAAATGTAAAAAGAAAATATTCTCATCTATAATTCAGTGAAAACTAGGACATGATTATTTCAAATTCTGTATACAAAGATTTGATGATAGATTTGATTCAACAGAGTGCTCATTCTGCAATGTAAATGAAAATCCTGAGTATATTGTAATGCATTGTGCATTATACAATAGTCTCAGAGTCAGATTAAAGAAGAAGTATGATTTAAATCAATTAAATATGAGGTTCTTATTCTCAACTGAGACAGGAAGTAAATACTGAATAGACTTTCTATCAGAAACTCAAGCAGCTATAAGAAAATGGCTGAATTCAGAAGTATCTGAATATGAAGAGGCGGAGATTGATTAGATATAGTCTGTTAAAACAGCTATACACTATCTTTTAATAATTTTATTTTGTTATAGTCTCTCTTTACTGTACTTGTTTCTTTCTGTTCTTTTCTATCTATCTATTTAATGTGTCTATCTTTAAGACTATGTTCTCTTTTCCTTTGTCATGATATTTTCAAATGATTTCAAAGTATCAGAAGGTGTTGAAATACTGCAATTTGTAAACAGTTTTTGTATTCTGAGCTGAAATTTTCTGATTTTGCATATCTGAAATTGATAAATGTATAATAGTTGACTCTATAGATATTGGAAAAACCCTGAGACCTAAAGGTTCTCAGGTGAATGTCATAGTCTCTGACTGCATACATCTATAATTGAAGAAGAATAATAATAATAATCACTTCTCACCTGCCTTTTTCATGAATAGAACTGAAAAGCTCAATGCACTTGATAAGAGTTGTATGAGACTATATTCTAGAAGGTCTGTGATCTAACAGTTCTGTTCTTCAAGATGCATTTGTGATAGAGAGTATACATTCTGATTAACTGATTTCATGTTCCCTGTGTCAATCTCATATATGAATTCTCATTCTCACAGCAATTCTGATGAAAGATCTGTTCAGAAGATCTTTTCATACTTGTTCAGAAGTTTCTTCATATACTTATTCTTCTGTACATTCTTTATCCTGGTTTTCTCCACTTCTGAGTCCTGTATGATATACAGAATACTTTTAGATGAGATCTTGTGAATCATTCTCTTTATTTATTAATGTGTAAGCAGATATAATTCTTCTATATCAGAGACATAAAATGTTCTTCTCATATCAGTTGATAGAATCATATGAACTGTTTTCTTCCTATCAATTAACTGTATATAATATATACATCATTGAATTTGTGAATTTAATCTTTGAAATCAATGAAGTCTGAGAATAAGATCATATTTCATGTTCTGCAGCTCTCACACTCAAATATAGCAAGATCATTCTCTGAAGTGCAAGAGAACTCTTACTCTTGCAGATAATATTAAATATTAATTATCAGATAATCTTATATATTAGAGATTCTTCACTCAGCAGACCTCTTTCAGTCTTCAGATTATATAATCATTAATATATTGTGTAGAAGCTTCTGTATCTGCTAACACTGTTATAGCTATCTCTCAATTCTTACTTAAGTGCTCTTTATATATTAATATTTCAGATATTAAGACATTAAGATGAGTATCTGCTTCATTCTCACCTGCACCTCAGTCAGAAGCCTGTTTTCTCTTGACATTTATAGAATTCAGAGAGTTATTTAACACAGACATCTCTTTCACTTTGAAGACTTTTTATAGAATATCAGTGAGTGTTTTCAAGCTCACTGACTCTGCTAGTTTTTAACACTCTTGCTTCTCTTAACTGTGCACATCATATGTAATTCTTTGTATTATGATTCTGATGTTCACAGTTGAAGCAAGCGTGATACTTACAATATCAAGATTTTCACTCAGATAATCTCTTTTTCAGAGAATTCAGTGCTTTAGTAATGACATTCAGATCTAGATTCATTGTATCTGAGTGTGTAACTTGTATTATAGAAGTCTGATTATCTGTTCTTTATTAAGATATACTCAATTACAGTATTTTCTGTTACAATTAACTTGCTTATTTCTGTATAATAAGAATGTTGTATACTTTCTTCACTGTGTCTGATTATGAGATTAAGCATTTTCATTCTGCTCTCAACTTAGGTGTAAGATCATGAATAAAGATCTATAAATAGAAAGATGTTAAAAGCTCTTCATTCAATATGAGATAGTGTAAGCTGAAGTGTGTGAAGTATAATATAAGATCACTTACTTATCTACACTCAGTGAAGCATTTGTAATACTTATCTCATATATTCACTTTCTCAAAGTTATACAAGATTCATTTGAAAAACTCATTTCATATTTGTGAGAATGAATATTATTTCAGATCTGTAAGATTTATCTTTTTATCAGTTATTCATAATAACTTCACTTTTCTGCATAGAAATATAACAGATCTTAAGACTTGTTGAAATTCTGTTAACTGTCTGTCTGTAAGTTCATATTTAATCTGATAATTAATTACATCTGACTTAGTCAGCTGATTGCAGGATTGTTTTTTTCAGTTATCATTGAAGCTTAA
>NW_003101678.1:3708486-3812720 GCF_000003855.2 Blastomyces gilchristii SLH14081 | reverse complement strand
ATTCTGTGTAGTAATCTCTGATAATGTATACACTTCTGAAGAGATTATGAATGATTATGATGAGATCTTCAGATTCAGTGTAGTTATCTGTCTGTATAAATATTCAATCTCTCACTACAGGTCTAAGACCTGGTTTTCTCTACTCTTATTAATAATGATGATTGCATTGATGAAGCTCTTCATAGTAAATACTTGATTCACAGTGAATGTTAATTGTTATTTGACTTTCATCTCAGCCTGTCACTATGTACACAAGACCTTGATTTCATTTAGAATTCTTGTATATGTATGAAGCTTCAAATTCAGTTCAACAGTCTCAGTTACTTTTCTTACTGTTTTAAGTAAACTCTCTGAGAGATTCTGCATATCTTTCAGTTCAGATAGCAGAGAAGAGTGTTGTTCATATTAACTAGAGAAGATATTCATTTCAGTGATTTCTTATTGATTATATAATATCTATCATTATATCATTATATGATTATATCATCATATAATTATATTATGATATGATTTCTGTTATTATTATACAACTTCAGTGATAATTATCTCTCTTTTATTCTTCTTTTGAGTAGAGAGTGAACTTCTTTGAATCTGATTCATTACTCTTATTTTCTTTTTCTCACATCTCATCTGTTCGCATACATGGTATTCATCTGAGTGTGAAGTTTTTGCTTAACAAGCAAAGCAGTATTAATCAGATACTCTTTCACTCATCACTCTTTATACACTATCTTTTGAGGCATTTTAGAATCACACTGACATAATAACTATAAATCACTTCATAGACAGAATTATCACATTCTGAAGAAGCCTGCACTTCTTACCATTTTTTAGACATGCTATCAGATATGATTCAAAGGTTGCTTGAGTCAGTGTACGATTACAGGCGTACGCCGGCATCTTATATACAGTACACTAAATTAATTGATGGCCGCTATGGCCCCCTTACATTTCGTAAGCAAGTTCGGAAGCGGCCTCGTTATTATCCGGCGGTTGTACGTTCTTCCGAACTACACTTCTGAAATGTACTGAAGATGTTAGTCAGTTTAAAGAGTGTGACTATTCATTCAAAGAGATCATAATGGGTTTAAAATGCTGTAAGTCATTCCTCTCTTTCAGTGATACAAATCTTATGAAATGCAGTGATAATATCAAGCTTTATAAATTATTGAGCTTATCTGATATATGCTAGGGTTTCATTGATGAGAGATAAGAGATAACAATCTTTATTTATCAATCTATTCAGATCTTGATAGTTCACACAGAATCAGAGTTCTTAATCTAATTTCTTTACAAATAGAATAGAAGCTGCAGTAAAAGAGTTACTAATATATATGAATCTCTTATTTAACAGATCATTGAGTGTCTTCTGAAGAACAAGATGTTCATCTTGAGACATATTATAAAGAGAGTCTTATGATGACTTGAGATTCTTATCATTCTTCTTTTCTAACTTGATACTGTGATTCACTTCTGAGCCTTGTAAGAGAAGTATATTTATAATGTTATCTTGTCAGAAGATATCTAGATTTTTATAGTATTATTAAGAGAGTTTTGTATGAGAATCTGTTATTATAGTATTCTCTAGAGCTTTCTTGATATGATTCAGAAGAACGTACAACCGCCGGATAATAACACGGCCTCTTTCAAACATACTTACGAATGTAAAGAGGTCATAGCGGCCACTAATTAATTTAGTATAATCTATATAAGAAGCTGGTGTACATCTGTAATCATACACTGACTCAAGCAATTTTTGAATCACATCTGATAGCATGTCTAAAACCTGGTGAGAAGTGCAGGCCTCTTCATAGTATGATAATTCTGTCTATGAAGTGATTCATAGTTATCATATCAGAGTGATTCTAAATGTCTCAAAAGATAGCATATGAAGAAGTGATAAGCAGAAGAGTATCTGATTAATACTGCTCTGCTTGTTAAGAGAAAACTCCACACTCAGGCAAATGTCATATATATGAATGAATGAGATGTGAGAAAAAGAAGAGAGAAGCAGTGAACTAGATTCAAAGAAGACTGCTCTCTACTCAAAAGAATAAAAGAGAGATGATCACAACTGAAGTCATACAATGATAACAGAAATCATATAATAATATAATAATAGACACTGTACAATCAATGAGAAATCATCAAAATGAACATCTTCTCTAGTTAATATGAATAATAACATTCTTCTCTGCTATCTGAACTGAAAGATATGCAGAACCTCTCAGAAGATTTACTCAAAGCAGTAAGAAAAGTAACTGAGACTGCTGAATCAGAAGTGAAACTCTGTATGTAAATGAGAATTCTAAATAAGATTGAGATTCTGTATACACAGTGACAGACTGAGACAGAAGCTAAGTAATAATTGATATTCACTGTGAATCAAGTATTCACTATAAAGAGCTTCACTGATGCAATTCTCATCATTAATAAGAATAGAGAAAACCAGATTGCAGATCTGCAGTGAGAGATTGAATATTTACACAGATAGATGACTGTACTAAATCTGAAGATCTCATCATAATTGTTCATACTCTCTTCAGAAGTGTACACATTATCTGAGACTGCTGTGCAGAATGAGAATCTGAACATAAGATATATTAAGTCAGAAGATGTGTCAGAACTATTATGCTTTAATAATAACTGAAAAAATAATACTGCAATCAGCTGACTAAGTCAGATGTAATCATATTATTAAATTAAATATGAACTTACAGACAGACAGTCAACAGAATTTCAACAAGTCTTAATATCTGCTACATTTCTACATAGAAAAGTGAAGTTATTATAAATAACTAATAAAAAGATAAATCTTGCAGATTCAGAGTAATATTTGTTCTTATAAATATGAAATGAGTTTTTTCAATGAATCTTACACAACTTTGAGAAAGTGAATATATAAGACAAGTATTATAAACACTTCACTGAGTGTAGATAAGTGAGTAATCTTATATTATACTTCACACACTTCAGCTTACACTATCTTATATTAAATGAAGAGCTTTTAACATCTTTCTGTTTACAGATCTTCATTTATAATCTTACACCTGAGTTAAGAGCAGAATGAAAATGCTTAATCTTATAACTAGACACAGTCAAAGAAGTATATAATATTCTTATTATATGAGAATAAGTAAGTCAATTATAACAGAAAATACTGCAATTCAGTATATCTTAATAAAGAATAGATAATCAGACTTCTATAACACAAGTCGCACATCTGAATAGAATGAATCTAGATTTGAATATCATTACTAAAGTGCTGAATTCTCTGAAAAAGAAATCTTCTGAGTTGTGGCGGGCTGCGATCAATCATATAGACTATTCCGTTACACTCCACAGATTCCAACCACTTCATTCTCGAACGCGTACGCTCCGATTCTCAGCTATTCTCGATCACCGATCCTCAGCCGCTATGAACATGTGTATATCATTCTCAAATGCATACGCTCCAATTCTCAGTCATTCTCAATCACCAATTCTCAGCCACTACAAACACGTGTATATTCTCCCGCCCCGAAGTTCCACCACATACATCACCACATACATGTATAAATATCCACCTCAATCACTGATTCTCACACTTTCTCTTTCTTTCCTTCTCTAATGTTTTTATCTTTGTTAGATAAGACCTATAATATTATATCAATCTATTCAGTGTAGGCCTCTTACACTATAAAAATGTTCATTGTCTCCTCATTAGAAACAATTATTCATTAAGAGATATCTGAACATGTAACAATGTGTAAGAAATAGAGAAACAGTCAAACAGTTAAGTGAACACTGAGTTCTCAGATAGTTCTCAGATAGAAGCTTGCTCATCAGTCACCCTGGCCTCATAACAAGATCTTATGAAGAGAATAAGATCTTACAAGAGAATGTCAGTAAAAGACTCAAGAGTTCTGACACTCAGATGTATGAGAATATGATTACACATTCAATGATTAATATAACCATGTCTAACAATAATATGAAACTCTTGAACATGAGCATAGACACAGTGTCACAGTGACTTCAAGCAATGTTGAAACTACAACAACAACAAATAGCTGATATGCATGCAACTCAACAACATTAATACAAAGAGATTCAACAACTAACTCACACAATTCCAACATCTACAGAATCAAATACAAAAGTATTAAAAGAACACTTAGATGCTCCTGCATATTTCAATACTTTCAATCTCACTCTCTACTCATCATGAAGGATGAAAATGCTCATGAAACTGAGTGTAGATGAAGATGCCATCAGTTCATTAATCAATCAAGATTGATATATCAATGAATGATTGAAAGATTGTGTAAAACAGAAGTTTCATTCATGAATGAAAGTATGTGAATCAGTATTGTGAACATCTGATAATATCATGAAACATCTTGATATTCTGTTTCAAGATACTGTTATGTAACAGAAAGTATTAGATTGGCTATAGAGTATCTGACAGAGAAATATTTCTCTTACAATATTCATTCCTGACTTCAACACCAAGATTCTAGAAGCAGGTGATCAATCTTAAGAGAATTGAATGAAGATTAGCATGCTCAAGAAGACATTAACTTTCAAACTCTTACAAGCTCTTGTAAGTACAGACAAAGACCAGACTTATGAAGACTTCTACACACAGCTTCAGACAATGAATGATCATCTTACTAAGCTCAAGAATATACAGAATAGTGATAGAAAACATTACACCTCAGCAACTCATACACCCGCGCTGAGGAATAACAATGACACAGATGCTATGAATTGAGTAGACTTGAATGTCTACATATAAGCAAGAGTCTCTGCTGTCTGAACAGGCTTCTGAGTCCCTGAGATCACTTCTGAAGAAGTCATCAATCAATGTCAATGTGAAGTGTGTATCAACTGTAACTAATCAGAACACATTGCTTTCAACTGCCAATTGATCTATGTGTCTTCATACTTGAGAGAAAGATCAGTGCCTTCTCATTTGAAGAATGAATCAGTGTCTGTTCACATCAACCACATTACATTAGAGAAAGATTCAGAAGATAACTATGAGAATGTCTCAGTGAAACAGAGAAAAGATTAGCTTCTGTTCAAATTCACAAACAGAAGCTTGAAGAGATTGAATGATAATAATTTGAAGAGAAGATGACAATGAATGCAATTCTTATATCTACTGTGATTGATAATATGTATAATATGAAAGTCATGATAGACAGCAGTCTATGTTACTATGCAATGATAAAATCTTCAGTTATAAGATATTATAACCTTCAGTATATTTCTTTATCAAAACCTCAACTTCTCACAGAATTTAATAATTTAAAAGACATTTGTACTCATTACATGGTGAAGCTGATCATAGATATGAGAGGACATCAATGTGAAGATGCCTATGCATATGAAGTTGATAATCTTGATTACAATCTTATACTAGGACTTGCCTGACTATCTGAACAAGGCATCTTATTAAACACTTAAAATAGAAGCTTGATATTCTCTAACAATGATAGAATTCATAAAAATGATGTTCACAAGACTATTGATCTGACACAGATCTCTGTCAATGCCTACAAAATACTCAGAAAAAGAAGTTGCTGAAAGAATCACTGATAGCAGAACTATGTGTTAATCTATTTCATTAGTCTGACTGATATCAAAAAGACTTTAGAAAAATTATCTCATATTATAATAACAGATTCTCATACAAAACTTTCTCAACAATATTATAAATATCTAGATATCTTCTGATAAGATAATATTATAAACATATCTTTCTTACAAGATCTCAGAGTGAATCACAGTATCAAGTTAGAGAAAAAGAATGATAAGAATTCTGAATTATCATGAGGCTCTCTTTATAACATGTTCTGATATGAACTTCTTCTTCTTCAAAAGACACTCAATGATCTGTTAAATAAAGAATTTATACATGTTAGCAACTCTTCTATCACAGTCTCTATTCTCTTTGCAAAGAAACCAGGTGAAGAACTTCAATTCTGTGTGAACTATTAAGATCTGAACAGATTGATAAAGAAAGATCAATATCTCTTACCTCTCATCAATGAAACCCTAGCATGAATTGAGTGAGCTTAATGATTTATAAAACTAGATGTCATCACTGTGTTTCATAAGATTTGTATCACTGAAAAAGATGAATGACTTACAGTATTTCAAACATATTATAACCTCTTTGAATGAATAGTCACACTCTTTGAACTGACTAACACTCTCAGTACATTTCAGAAGTATATTAACTGAGCACTTCAAGATTTTCTTGATGAGTTTGTATCTGCTTATCTAGATAACATTCTCATCTTCACTGATGAATTCAGAAAAGAATATCAAGAGTATGTATAAAAGATATTACAACAGCTATAAGAAGCAGAACTATCAATAGATATTGATAAGTGTGATTTTAAAGTCAAGAGTATCAAGTATCTGGGTTTTATTATAGAAGCTGACAAGAGAATTCAAATGAATTCTGAGAAAGTCTCTGTCATTCTTGAATGAGAAGCTCTGTATACTGTGAAAGACATACAAAGCTTCATTGAATTTACTAACTTCTATCAGTGATTTATATGAAACTTCTCAGATATCATAAGATCACTTACAGACCTCACTAAGAAAGACTCAGTATTTTAATAATCAGTGAATGCTGAAGCTGCATTTATACAGATAAAGAAGATGTTCATTAATACTTCTCTGCTGATAACATTTGATTCTGATCATGAGACAGTTATTAAAGCTGATTTCTCTGACTATATAATAGAAGAAGTAATATTGTAATATGATGATAAAGAGATTCTACAATTATATATCTTCATGTCTAAGAAACTGAGTCTCACTGAATGCAATTATGAGATCTATGACAACAAACTTCTCACAATTATACACTGTTTAAAAGAATGAGACTCTGAACTTCAAAGTGTCTTTAAATTTGAGATAGTCACAGATTATAAGAATCTCAAATACTTTATAACTATCTGTAAACTCACTGAATGACAGATACAATGATCTGAGTTCTTAAGTCACTTTCATTTTACAATACACTACCATTCTGGTAGCCAGAACTTGATGACAGATGCCCTCTCATAATAAGAGCAAGATATATTATCTGATATAACAGATACTCACTGAATGAACTGAGAGCATCAGCTCTTAAACTCAAAGATACTAGTTGATCAAGATGAAACAGTTCATGACACTATACATGCTTTCTCAGTTAGAACTGTCATTGATATCTTCACTTTCTCTACACTGAATAAACTGTGATATACAGCAGCTCAGACAGATGAACTTTTTCAGACTCTCACTGAAGCAGTATATTAAGAAGTACTCTGATTTTCCTCAGAACTACATATAAGAACTGATATCTCAGAATGTTTAATTGATAATAATAACACTCTACAATTCTGTGAATGACACTGAGTCCTTCACTTCAAACTCTTACACACACAGATAATGCAAGAGATGCATGATTCATATATAACTGATTATTCAGGCTGTGAACAACTGTATAGAATGATCTCTCAAGAGTTCCACTGATCTAAGATATTAAACAGTATCAGACACTTTATCTGAAACTGCAATTACTGTTCTTCTATTATCTCATGAAAGAACTGTAGAAAAGGTCTATTGAAATCACTCAATATTCTCAATAGAATCTGATAAGATGTAGCAATTGACTTCACTGTCAATCTATCTAAGAGTAAGAGTTATAGAAACATTCTGATCATCATGAATTGACTGAGCAAAGATATAATATTGAAACCTTGTAATAAGATAGACACTGAACAAGTCATCAAAGCTTTTCTACAGAGTCTGTTTTATCAGATGCATGGATTACTGAGATCTATAGTATCAAATCAGAGCTGTCAATTCATGAGTACTCTCTGAACAAGAATCTGTCAAGTTCTCAAGATTACACACTGTCTATTAACTGCCTATCACCTCAAGATCAATGATGTGTCAGAACAGACAATTCAGACTATACAGAATTATCTCTGAAAGTTCTGTAATCACTTACAAGATGATTGATATGATCTTCTTCTACATACAGAGATTGCTATCAACAGTCAAGATATCATTTCAACAGATATAAGCTCATTCTTTCTTACATATGAATACTACATGAAAGTGTTGAATCTTCTAGAGGTCACACAGTTCACACTGAACTCTCACAGCCTGATTCAGATCACTGATAATATAGTAATGAAACTCTGAGATGCCTGTGATTGAGCAGAGGCCTTCATGGCAACTGTGAAACAAGATTAAGAGAATTAAATCAATGCTCACTGAGATCTCACTGAACAATATAAGATAGAAGATCTGATATAATTGAATCTTAAGAATATACAAATCACACATTCATCTCATACACTAGATTACTGCCATATTAAGTATAAAGTGATAGAAGTTCTAGATAGTCACAACTACTGTCTTGACACATTATCAGAGATTCATGATGTATTTCACACAAGCTTGCTTCACTGTGCTGTCACTGATCCATTCTCTTCTCAACTGACTTCTGACTGACAGTCACCAGACATCATAGAAGAAGATAATGAGCTTGAGTGAGAGATTGAGAATATTCTTAATAAGAAACTCTGTGACCGCGGCCAGCAATATCTTGTGAAATGAATTGACTATGATCAATCAACCTGGACTCTGAGTTCTGCATTATCTGAAACAACAGCTCTTGACTGATGAGAACTGCTTCTGAAAGGGGGGGCTAATGTGGCGGGCTGCGCCTGATCAATCATATAGACTATTTCATTACACTTCACAGATCTCAACCACTTCATTCTTGAACATGTACACTCCGATTCTCAGCCATTCTCAATCACTGATCCTCAGTCACTACAAACACGTGTATATCATTCTTGAATGCGTACACTCTGATTCTCAGCTATTCTCGATCACTGATCCTCAGCCACTACAAACGCGTGTATATTCTCCCGCCCCGAAGTTCCACCATGTACATCATCACATACATGTATAAATATCCATCTCAACCACTGATTCTCGCACTTTCTCTTTCTTTCCTTCTCTAACATTTTTATCTTTATTATATAAGACCTATAATATTATACCGATCTATTCGGCGTAGGCCCCTTACATGAGTGAAAATATTGATATTATGAATATTGAGCTTGCATCAACTACAGATATCAAAATCATGATACAAAGAATTACACATAGTATGTATAGATAAGAGAAGTAAGAGAGTCAAAAAGCTAGCAGAATCAGTGAGCTCAGAGACACTCACTGATATTCTATAAAAAGTCTTCAAAGTAAAAGAAATACTCATGTTAGATAACTCACTGAATTCTGTGAATACAAAGAGAAAGCAGACTTCTGACTGAGATATGAATGAGAATGAAGCAGACACTTATGTCAATGTCTTAAGACTCAAAATATTAATATATAGAGAATACTTGAATAAGAATTGAGAGATAACTGTAAAAGTGTTAACAGACACAGAAGCTTTTATATAATATATAAGTAATTATATAATCTGAAGACTGAAAGAAATTCACTGAGTGAAGAATTCTCAATATATAAGATTATCTAATAATCAATATTTAGTGTTACTCACAAGAGTAAGAGTTCTCTTATACTTCAGAGAATGATCTTGCTATATTTGAGTGCAAGAGCTGCAGAATGTGAAATACAATCTTATTCTCAGACTCAATTGATTTCAAAGATTCAATCTGCAGATTCAATAATGTACATGTTATATACAGTTAATCAATAGAAAGAAAACAGTTCATACAATTCTATCAACTGATATAAGAAGAACATTTCATGTCTCTGATATAGAAAAATTAAATCTGCTTACATATTAACAAGTAAAGAGAATAATTCACAAGATCTCATTTAAAAGCATTCTGTATGTTATACAGAACTCAGAAGGAGAGACAATCAAGATAAAGAATATGCAGAAGAACAAGTATATGAAGAAACTTCTGAAGAAGTATAAAAAGATCTTCTGAACAGATCTTCTATTAGAATTACTGTCAGAACAAGGATTTGTACATAAGATTAACACAGAGAATGTGAAATCAGTTAATCAAAATGCATATTCTCTGTCACAAACATATCTTGAAGAACAGAAGTGTCAGATCACAGACCTTCTAGAATGTAGTCTTATATAACTCTCAGTAAGTATGTGAGACTTCTCAGTTCTATTCATGAAAAAGACAGATGTGGAGTGACAGATATGTATCAATTATCAAGCACTTAATAAGCTTATAATCAAGAATGAATATTCACTGTTATAGATTCAATAACAGTTGAATACAGTCAGAAATGCCTGATATCTATCAAAGATCAATCTTCTCTCAGAATACTGACAGATCTGTGTAAATAAACTGTCAGTATTACAAACAGCATTTAATAAATAATAAGAGAATTTCAAATTTCTGATAATACTATTCAGTCTGATAAATGAATCTATCATCTTTCAAATAATAATAAATACAATTCTTTATAAATAGAATGAAATCTCATATCTTATATATCTGAATAATATCTTAGCTTTCTCAGACTTATACAATGAACATCTAAAGCATCTTGATAATATGCTTATAACTCTGACAGAGTATAAGCTCTATATCAAATTAATTAAGTGTGTGTTTGAAATGAAAGAGTGAACATTCATGAGACATGTGATAAGTGATGACTGTATATACCTCATCTCAGAGAAATTGAATGTCATAGTGAATTAACTGCAGCTGAGAAATGTACATTATGTATGATAATTTCTTAAATTGATCTCATACTACTGCAGATTCATCAAAGATTTTGCATAAATAGCTGCATCACTTTTAAATCTCTTAAGAGAGATGAATACACATCTGCAAAAGAAGAAGTTTTATTCAATTATCTGAAATACTGTGTATGAAGAGGTCTTTCTCACACTGAAAGAACATGTAATAATATTCTCAGTGCTTATTCAATCAGATCATGATAAATCTTTCTATATTAAGACAGATGCATCTGAATGAGCTATTGAAGACACTCTTCTGCAGATAAGTAAGAACAGCAAGCTGCACTCAGTGATATATATTAATAGAAAACTGTCAGACACTGAGTTCAATTACTCAGTATATGAAAAGAAATTACTAGCAATTAAGCACACACTGATATTGTGAAATAGATATATTAATAACAGATATATAACAACAGTGATTACAAATTACAAAAGCCTTCTCTATCTATAATTAATAATAAAATCTTTCAAATATTTAGTATATTGAATCTCAGAGATTCAAGTGTATAATCTTCATATTAAATACTGAAAGAGATTAAATACTGTAATATCTGATATAATCAGTCACAGATCTGATTTTATAAGTGAGAATTCTGTAAATTAGATATAAGAGAAGTTCATATTAAATACACTGAGAGAATGTAAGAAATCAGAATAAGTGAATATAATAATCTCTTACTTAAAGAATAGTAAGATATCAGATGATAAGTATCTTATAAAAGTAATAGAAGAGATACTTCTGAACTTCAAGCTAGGAAAATTAAAAAATAATATTGTACTTTACTATAATCTAGAATATATAAAAGCTCTCTATCTGAAACATTCATTTAGACATGACTTGATAACTCACATGTACAAGAAATTCAGTCACTTAGAAAGTTCTGAACTCATGAGTATACTTGAATCAAGAATGTATTAGTTAAGTATGACTGAGAACATTCAGATATACACTTACAAGTGCCTGAATTATCAGATTATAAAAGAATCTAAGAAAAGATGAGAACATAAGAAAGCACAATATCAGATAGAATGCATAATACAACTGTTCAAATGATGGGAGATAAACCTCATAGACATATTACTGCAAATGTCAAATGAAAATCATTGAATAATCACTGCTATTGATTACACTACTGACTGATCAGTCATGAAAGCAGCTTCAAAGATGACAGCGAAGATGATGATGAAGTTTCTACATAATAAGATCTATATTAACTATGAAATGCTGCATGAGATTCTAACTGATAACAGTGTGAATCTTATAAAAGAAGCAGTGAGGCATTTCATGAGCCAGTTATAGATAAGATATTATAGAATAATATCATATTATCTGCTGTGACGGGCTGCGCCCGATCATTATATAGACTATTTCTTTACACTTCATAGATTCCGCTGAAAGCTTCGATTCTCGGTCATTCTCGATCGCCGATCCTCAGCTGAAAAACCCATGAAATTCCTATTCTTCTGCTTCAAAGCTTCACTGTGTATGCACTGTGTATGTGTATAAATATCTACTCTGATCACTGATTCTCACACTTTCTCCTTCTTTTTCTTCTTTAACATTTTTCACTTTGTTATATAAGACCTATATATATTATACTGATCTATTCAGCGTAGCACCTCTTACACTTGAAAAATGTTCATTATTTCCTTATTAGAAATAATTATTCTTACTAGAAATAATTACTTATCAAGAAGATATCTGAACATGTAACAATGTGTAAGAAATAGAAAAAATGACTAGACAGTTAAACAGACACTGAGTCTTCAGATAAAAGCTTGCTTATCAGTCACTCTGACTCTGTAACAAGATCTTACAAAGAGAATGTTAGTGAAAGACCTGAGAGTTCTGACACTCTAAATGTATAAGGTATTCATATGATTACACTTCTTCAGATTTCACAGATATTATATATCTAATAAACAATATAATTATGTCTAACAATAATGTGAGAGAACTCTCAAACATGAGTATAGATATAATATCACAGTGGCTCTGAGTAATGTTGAAATTATAACAGTAACAGATAGCTGATATACATGTAACTCAACAACATTAATATAAGAAAATTCAATAATTATCTCAACTAGAAATTCCTGCATAAGCAACTTCAACATCAACAGAATTAAATATGAATATAATACAAGTGCTGAAGAAATGCTTAGATGCTTCTACTTATTTTAATACTTTCAATCTCACTCTCTACTTATCATAAAGACTGGAAATGCTTGTGAAACTAAGTGTAGATGAAGATATCATCAGTTGTGGCCGGTCGCGCCCGATTATTATATAGACTATTCCTTTACACTTCATAGATTCCGTCAAAAGCTCCGATTCTCGGTCATTCTCAATCACTGATTCTCAGCTGAAAAACCCACAGAATTTCTATTCTTTCACTCTGAAGCTTCACTGCATATACATCATGTATGTGTATAAATATTCACTCTGATCACTGATTTGTGTACTTTCTCTTTCTTTTTCTTCTTTAACATTTTTCACTTTATTATATAAGATCTATAAATATTATACTAATCTATTCAGCATAGGTCTCTTACACTTGAAAAACATTCATCATCTTCTTATTAGAAATGATTATTCACATATTATCTTCTCATTAGAAATAATTATTCACTGAGATATCTGAACATGTAACAACACATAAGAAATAGAGAAATAGTCAAATAGTTAAGTAAACACTGAGTTATCAGATAGAAGCTTACTCATCAGTCATTTTAACTCTGTAACAAGATCTTACAAAGAGAATAAGATCTTATAAAGAGAATGTCAGTGAAAGATCTGAGAGTTCTGATACTACAGATATATGAGATATTTATATAATTACACTTCTTTCAATTTCACAGATATTTCACATCTGATAAATAATATAACTATGTCTAATGATAATATGAAAGACCTCTTGAACATGATTATAGAAGTGATATCACAGTGGCTTCAAGTAATGATGAAATTACAATAGCAACAGATAGCTGATATACATACAACTCAATAACTTCAATATAAGAAAATTCAACAATTAACTCAACAAGAAATTCATGCAATTTCAACATCTACAGAATTGAATATAAAAGCACTCAAAGAACACTTAGATACTCTCATGTATTTCAATACTTTCAATCTCACTCTCTACTCATCATGAAGAATGAAAATACTTGTGAAACTGAGTGTGAATGAAGATATCATCAGTTCACTTATTAATCAAGATTGATATATCAATGAATAATTGAAGAATTGTATGAAACAGAAGTTTTATTTATAGATGAAAGCATGTGAACTAGTGTTGTAAACATCTGCTAATATTATCAAATATCTTGATATTCTGTTCTGAGACACTGCCATGCAACAGAAAGTATTAGATTAATTACAGAATATCTGACAGAGAAACACTTCTCTTACAACATTCATCTCTGACTTCAACACTAAGATTCTAGAAGCAGGTGATTAATCTTGAGAGACTTGAATGAAGATTAGCATGCTCAAGAAGACATTAACTTTTGAACTCTTACAGACTCTTATAAGTGTAGACAAAGACCAGACTTATGAAGATTTCTGCATACAACTCTGAACATTGAATAATCATCTTATCAAGCTTAAGAGTATACAGAACAGTGGTAGAAGACATTACACTTATACACCTGCACTGAGAAATAATTCAGTCACTCATACACCTGTGCTGAGAAATAACAACAATAATGCAGATGTCATGAACTCAGTAGACTTAAATATCTATATATAAGCAAGAGTCTTCACTATCTGAATAAGCTTCTGAGTTTCTGAAATCACTTCTGAAGAAGTCACTGATCAATATTAATGAGAAGTATGTATCAACTGTAATTAATCAGAACATATTGCTTTCAACTACTGATTAGCATATATACCTTCTCACTCAAGAGAAAGATGAGTATCTTCTTATTTAAAGAACAGATCAGTGCCTGTCTGTATTAATTAGACTGGCCGCCGGGGCCATGAATTTCATGTTTGGTCCCATTTGGTCTGGTCCCATACATTTCTTGGTGTGAATCCCGCTGGGACTAGCCATTAAAAAAACATGCAAAGTGACTATATATCAGATCTTAAAATGAAACCATGACTTGAAAAAAATGAGAAAGTGGTCTCATTTGGTCTCATTTAGTCTCATTCTTGGCATAAAGTTACTATTTTTAGACATTTTAAGGTTTTTTTTAGACTATTTTTAATTTTTTAAAAAGTAATGCTTTTTGATAATACTCAAATGAGATTTAAAGTCATTTAAAGCAATAAAAATAATTTAAATTGAGAAGTGGAAATCATGGTCTCATTTGAAAAATGTGACAAGAGTAGACAGTAAGTCTCACTGAGACAGTATGAGACTACTATCTAATGTTAAAACCGTGTAATGGGATCCGTCGAATTGGTAATGAGACTATCAAAAAATCTGGTCCTGGTCCCAGACACGGTTACACGGTCAGTCTAGTGTTAATCATATTGTATTGAAGAAAGATTCAGAAGATAACTATGAAGATACTCTGATGAAATGAAGCAAAGATTAGCTTCTATTCAAATTCATAAACAGAAGCTTGAAGAGATTGAATGATAACAATTTAAAGAGAAAATGATAGTGAATGTGATTCTTCTATCTATTATAATCAATAACATGTATAATATGAAAGTCATAACAGACAGTGATCTATGTCATTATACAATAATTAAATCTTCAGTTATAAGATGTTATAATCTTCAGTGTTTCTTCTTATCAAAACTCTGACTTCTCGCAGAATTTGATAATCTAAAAGACATTCACATCTGTTACATGGTGAAACTAAGCATAGATATCAGAGAATATCAACATAAAGATGTCTATGTATTTGAAGTTAATAATCTTGACTATAATCTTATACTAGAACTTGTCTGACTATCTGAATAAGACATCTTATTGAATGCTTAAAACAGGAGTTTAATATTCTCTAACAATGATAGAATTCATGAAGATAATATTCATAAGACTATGAATCTTACACAGATCTCTGTCAACACTTATGAAATGCTCTGAAAAAGAAGTCATTAGTGAGAATGCTAACAAAGTCACTAATAGCAGAATCATGTATCAATCTATTCTATCAGTCTGACTGATATTAAGAAGGCTCTACAGAAGTTATTCTGTACTATAATAACAGATTCTCACATAAAACACTCTTAATAATATCATGAATATCTAGATGTCTTTCAACAAGATAATATTATAAATATACTCTCTTTACAAGACTTAGAAGTGAATGATAGTATCAAGTTAGAAAAGAAGAATAATAAGAACTCTGAGTCATCATAAGATCTTCTTTATAATATGTCTTAAGATGAATGTCTTCTTCTTTAGAAGACACTCAATAATCTGTTGAATAAGAAATTTATATATATTAGTAACTCTTTCACTGCAGCTTCTATTCTCTTTGCAAAGAAACTAGATAGAGAACTCTGATTCTGTATAAACTATCAAGATCTGAATAGATTGATAAAGAAAGATTGTTGTTTCTTATCTCTTATTAATAAAACTCTAGCATGTATCAGATAAGTCTGATAATTTACAAAGCTAGATATCATCACTATGTTTTATAAGATTTGTATCACTGAAGGAGATGAATGACTTACAGTATTTTGAATATGTTATAACCTCTTCAAATGAGTAGTTACACTCTTTGAACTGGCTAATGCTCTCAGTACATTTCAGAAGTATATCAACTGAACACTCTGAGATTTTCTTGATAAGTTTGTATCTATATATCTAGATAATATTCTCATCTTCATCAATGAATTCAGAAAGAAATATCAAGAACATGTACAGAGAGTATTATAATAATTATGAGAGACAGAACTACTGATAGATATTAATAAGTGTGATTCTAAAGTCAAGAGTACAAAATACATAGATTTTATCATAGAAGCTGATAAGAGAATTTGAATAAATTCTGACAAGATCTCTGCTATTCTCAAGTGAGAAGCTTCATATACTGTGAAAGATGTACAAAGCTTCATCAGATTTACTAACTTCTATCAGTGATTCATATAAAACTTCTCAGATATCATGAGATCACTTACAGAACTTATCAAGCAGAATACAGTATTTCAGTGATCAGCAGATGCTGAAGCTGTATTCATATAAATGAAGAAGATATTCATTAATGCCTCTCTGCTGATAATATTCAATTCTGATTATAAGATAGTTATTGAAGCTGATTTCTCTAACTATGTCGCAGAAGAAGCTATATTATAATATGATAATAAAGATGTCTTACAATCATGTGTCTTCATGTCTAAGAAACTGAGTCTCACTAAATGCAATTATGAGATCTATGACAAGAAACTTCTCACAATTACACACTGTCTAGAAGAATGAGACTCTGAACTCTGAAGTGTCTTCAAATTTAAGATAATTACAGATTATAAGAATCTCAAGTATTTCATGATCATCTGCAAGCTTACTGAATGTCAGATGTGATGCTTTAAGCTATTAAGCTAGTTTCATTTCACTATACACTATCACCTCAGCAGTCAGAACTTGATGACAGATGTCTTCTCATAATAAGAGTAAGATATGCCTTTTAATGTAACAGACACCTGTTGAATGAACTGTCAACACTGACTCTTAAATCTGAAGATATTAGTTAATCAAGATAAAACAACTCATGACATTATACATGCTTCTCTGATTAGAACATTTCCTCTTTAAACTGTCATTGACACTGATATTGATATCTCAACTTCTCTCACACTGAATGAACTGTGATACATAACAGCCTGAGCTGATGAACTTCTTCAGACTCTCACTAAAGCAGTATAATAAGAAGTGTCTCAATTTCCTTTAGAACTATGTATAAAGACTGACATCTCAGAATATTCAATTAATGACAATAATACTCTATGATTCTGTGAATGATATTGAGTCTCTCAGTCTCAACCTTTATGCATCTGAATAATACAAGAGATGCATGATTTGTGTATGACCAGTCATCTGAGTTGTGAACAACTGTATTAAATAATCTCTTGAGAATTCTACTGATCTGAGATATTGAACAGCATCAGACACTTTATCTGAAACTACAATTATTATTTCTCTATCACTTTATGAAAGAATTGTAGAAAAGACCTGCTGAAACTACTCAATATTTCTGATAGAATCTGATATGATATGATAATTGACTTTACTGTTAATCTCTCTAAGAGTAAGAATTTTAGAAATATTCTGATCATTTATGAACTGATTAAGTAAAGATATAATATTAGAATCTTATGATAAGATGAATACTGAATAAGTTATCAAAGTCTTTCTACAGAGTCTGTTCTATCAGATATATAAATTACTAAGATCTATAGTATCAGATCAGAGCTGTCAATTCATGAGCACTCTCTGAACAAGAATCTGTCAAGTTCTTTAGATTATATACTATTTGTTAACTGTCTATCACTCTGAGACTGATGATGTATCAGAATAAATAATTCAGACTGTAAAGAATTATCTCCATAAGTTCTGTAATCACTTATAAGATGATTGATATAATCTTCTTCTATATGCAGAGATTGCTATCAATGATCAAGATACTGTCTTAACAGATATAAGTCTGTTCTTTCTTACATATGATTATCACATGAAAGTATTGAATCTTCTAGAAGTCACACATTTCACACTGAACTCTCACAGTTCAATTCAGATCACTGATAATATAGTAATGAAGCTCTGAGATATCTGTTACTAAGCAGAGGTCTTCATAACAACTGTGAAATAATATTAAGTGAATCTTTGAAAAAGCTGATTGGAAAGCGGTTGAAGAAAGAGTAAAACAGCTGAAATCTGAAAGACAGAGTGAGCTCTATTGGAATCAAAGTCAAGATATCTCAAATGAAATGCTTGAGAATAGAGTAAAGCTGATTACATCTATTCTTCTAACAAGTATTGAAGAAAATATTTCAAAGAAAAAGTCTTCTGAGTATTCCAAACCTTGGTGGAATGAGAATATCACTTCTAAAAGAAAGCAATTAGCCACTGCTAAGAGAGAGTGGAAGAATAACTTAATATCTGATGAAGAGTTCAAAGCTATTCAAAATGAATATCTTTCAGATATTAAAAAAGCCAAAACAGATTGCTGAAACAAATTTCTTGAAGACACACAAGGAAAAGAAGTTTTTAAAGCCTTCAACTATACTAAAACAAGAAGTGTAGCAAAGCTTCCAACCTTAGAGTATGAATTTCAGAATGAATTGTATACAGCAAACTCTTTTGAGGAAAAATATCAAGCTTTTATGAGAATTCTGTTTCAAAACTCATCACATTTAGAAGAGGAGAATATGTCGTTTCATGAATATATTGATGAAAATAACTGGGAATGGCCTGAGCTTACATGTGATGAACTAGAGTCAGCAATATTCTCAAGTTCAATTAAAACTGCTGCAGGGCCTGATTCAATTAATCATTTAATTATTCAAAACATATATTCCTACTTGAAGAATGAATATTTTAAGCTCTTTCTCAATCTCTTAAGAAATGATTATCATTCTGAATGCTGGAGAGAAGCTACTGGAGTAATCCTTGCAAAATCTAATAGAAAAGCTTCAGTTTCTAAGTCATATAGAGTAATATCTCTGTTGAACTGTTTGAGAAAAGTTCTAGAAAAGATAATAGCTACTAGATTATCTTTTATAAGCTCTATTAGTGATTCTCTTCTATTTAATGAATAAATGAGAGATAGAAAACAATGTTCTGCAATTGACACTGTTCTCTCAGTTATTCATGATGTTCAAGTAGCAAAGCATGAAGACCTGGTCTCAACTGCAGTTTTTATTGACATAAAAGATGCATTTGATCATGTTTCAAAGTCTAAGATGATTCAAACTTTGAAGATGTTAAAACTGTCACTTTCTCTAATAAAATGAGTTAATTGTTTCATGTCTAAAAGAATTATACAACTATTCTTTGATGGAAGAAAACAAGATAAAACTGAGATAAAAATAGAAGTATCATAAGAATCTTCAATCTCATCTGTTTTATTTGCAATATACACTGCATATTTATTCAAGAATAGAGAGATGAAAATAGTGAGATCTTCAAGTTATGTAGATGATATTGATCTACTCTACAGTTCAAAGATAATCAAAGAGAATTTAGAAGTGATTGAGAAAGCAGCAAAGGAAATCTTTGTTAGAGCAGATATCAATCTAATTCAATTTGATATGAATAAAAATGAGTTAATTCACTTTTTTCTCAGGTTTAATGAGAAAGAACTAAGTCTAACTCTTCTGAATAAAGAGATTAAACTCAGTTTGAATGTCAAATGACTAGAAGTATGATTAAACTCCAAGTTGAATTTTAAATATCATATTCAACAAAGAATCATCAAGACAGAGAGACTACTGAATAGTATAATCAGACTATCAAATACTGAGAGAGGTCTATCTTTTCAGGCTCTGAGACAGTTATACATAGCCTGTATTATCTCAGTAGCTGATTATGAAGTGCAAGTTTGATGAAACAATCAAGATAACTTCACTGAACTGTTTCAAAGTCTATAAAACAGAGCTTTGAGAAGAATTCTGAAAGCATTCAAATCATCTTCTATTAAAGTAATGGAAATTGAAGTCTCAATTTCATCTCCTGCTATTTGATTTGAAAAGGCCTGTATGAACTATGCTCTGAGAGTCATAAAGATGAGCTCAAATCATATAATCAGAGAAAGAGTCTCTTCTTCATTTTCATCAGTTAACTCAGGAAATGAACTGGATTGAAATAGATTCCTTGATTGAAATGAGAATAATGCTTTAAAGAAAATGCTCTCTCAACTGTATAGACTATGTTCACTTATTCAGAATCAATTTTCTTCATTAAATATTGAGAAAATTAATCATGAGAAGATATCTCTCTGAAGAGAAAAGCTGGAATCTCTTATAGACTTACAAATAAGTGAACTATCTAAAGAGAGAGAATATGAACAGTATTTGAAGAAGATCTCTACAATCAATATAAAAGACTCTATTCTGATTTACTCAGATGACTCAAAAAATGAGAATTTGAATAGATTAGATGTAGGCATTGCTTATACTGAAGATAATATCAATTTTATCTCAGATTTCTAGAATTTAGGGTGTGAATCTGAAGTCTTTGATGCTGAACTATTTGCAATAGTGAAAGCTTTCCAACTCATTGAAATAAAATCTCATAAAAGAGGAAATAGTTTGAAAGAGGCATGAATATTCTCTGATAGTCAAGCTGCTTTAAAAAGCCTTAGAAATAGTCAGATTCATTATGATCAAATGAATCTTGAACTGATTTTAAACTCTGTTTTGAAAATTCAAAAGAGAAGAACATCTAAACTGATAATTCATCTGCATTGAGTTCCTGCTCATATGAATATTCATGGCAATGAATTGGCTGATTCAGCTGCAAAAAAGAGTTCAGAATTAAGCAGATCTATTCAAAAAACAGTATTCTAATGTTTCATAAAGAGAAAGATAAAAGAATCTTGTTTAAACAAGTGAAATGAAAGCTAGCAGAAACAAAAGAAGAGCATACATTATTCGAGATTTGAGACAAAATCAAAGTGAAAATCTTGTTCAATTAAATACAAAAAGAAAATATTCTCATTCATAATTCAGCTAAAACTAGAACATGGTTATTTCAAATTCTATATACAAAGATTTGATGATAGATTTGATTCAACAGAGTGCTCATTCTGCAATACAAATGAGAATTCTGAGTATATTGTAATACATTATGCATTATACAATAGTCTCAGACTCAGATTAAAGAAGAAGTATGATTTAAATCAATTAAATATGCGGTTCTTATTCTCAACTGAGACAGGACTTAAATACTGAATAGACTTTCTATCAGAAACTCAAGCAGCTACAAGAAAATGGCTCAATTCAGAAGTATCTGGATATGAAGAGGTGAAAATTGATTAGATATAGTCTGTTAAAACAGCTATACACTATCTTTTAATAATTTTATTTTGTTATAGTCTGTCTTTACTGTACTTGTTTCTTTCTGTTCTTTTCTATCTATCTATTTAATGTGTCTATCTTTAAGACTATGTTCTCTTTTCCTTTGTCATGATATTTTCAAATGATTTCAAAGTATCAAAAGGTGTTGCAATACTGCAATTTGTAAACAGTTTTTGTATTCTGAGCTGGAATTTTCTGATTTTGCATATCTGAAATTGATAAGTGTATAATAGTTGACTCTATAGATATAGGAAAAACGCTGAGAACTAGAGGTTCTCAGGTAGATGTCATAGTCTCTGACTGCATACATCTATAATTGAAGAATAATAATAATAATAATAATATTAAGTGAATCAAATGAATGTTCACTGAGATCCCGCTGAGCAATATAAGATAGAAGACTTGATATGATTGAATCTCAAGAACATACAGATCACATGTTCATCTTGTATACTGAATTATCATCATGTCAAGTATAAAGTGATAGAAGTTCTAGGTAGCTACAACTACTGTCTTGACACACTATCAGAGATTCATAATATCTTTCACACAAGCTTGCTCTGTCACACTGTCATCAATCTGTTCTCTTCTCAACTGATTTCTGACTGGCAGCTGCCAGGGATCATAGAAGAAGATAATGAACTTGAATGAGAGATTGAAGATAATGAACTTGAATGAGAGATTGAAGATATTCTTGATAAAAGATTCTGTGACTGCAGCTGATAATATCTTGCAAAATGAATCAGCTATAATCACCTGATCTGAACTCTGAGTTCTGTGTTATCTGAGACTGTGACTCTTGACTGATGAGAACTATGTATGATCAGAGAAGAAGAGAGCTAATATGACGGACTGCATCTGATTATCATATAGACTATTTCTTTATACTTCATAGATTCTGCTGAACGCTCTGATTCTCAGTCATTCTTAATCACTGATTCTCAGCTGAAAAACTCACAGAATTTCTATTCTTTTACTTTGAAGCTTCACTGTGTACACATCATGTATGCGTATAAATATTCACTTTAATCACTGATTCTCACACTTTCTCTTGATTTTTCTTCTTTAACATTGTTCACTTTGTTATATAAGACCTATAAATATTATACCGATCTATTCGGCGTAGGCTTCTTACATCAGTTCACTAATCAATTAAGATTAATATATCAATGAATGATTGAAGGATTGCACAAAACAGAAGTTTTATTCATGAATGAAAGCATGTGAATCAGTGTTCTGAATGTCTGATAATATCATCAAATATCTTGATGTTCTGTTTCAAGACACTGCCATGCAATAGAAAGTATTAGATTGATTACAGAGTATCTGACAGAGAAACACTTCTCTTATAACATTTATCTCTGACTTCAACATCAAGATTCTAGAAGCAGATGATCAATCTTGAGAGAACTGAATAAAGATTAGTAGGCTCAAGCAGACATTCACTTTTGAACTCTTACAGATTCTCATAAGTATAGACAAAGATCAGACTTATGAAGATTTCTGTGTACAACTCTGAACATTGAATGACTGTCTTATCAAGCTCAAGAGAATACAGAACAGTGATAGAAGACATTACATCTCAGTCACTTATACACCTGTGCTGAGAAATAATAACAATAATACAGATGTCATGAACTGAGTAGACTTAAATATCTATACATAAGCAAGAGTCTTCACTATCTGAATGCGCTTCTGAGTTTCTGAAATCACTTCTGCAGAAGTCACTGATCAATATTAATGAGAAGTGTGTCTTAACTGTAATTAATCAGAATACATTACTTTCAACTGCTGATTAACCTATGTATCTTGATACTCAAAGAATGAATCAATGCCTGTCTGCATCAATCACATTGCACTGAAGAAAGATTCAGAAGATAACTATAAGAATGTCAGCATGAAACAGGGAAAAGAGTAGCTTCTGTTTAAATTTGTAAACAGAAGCTTGAAGAGATTGAATAATAATCATTTGAAGAGAAAATGACAATGAACACAATTCTTGTATCTACTATAGTTGATAACAGATATAATATAAAAGTCATGATAGACAGTGATCTATGTCATTATGCAATGATTAAATCTTCAGTTGTAAGATATTATAACCTTTAGTGTAGACTGATTATATAATTATATCTGAGATCAGAACCAGATTTTTTGATAGTTTTATTATCAATTTAACTGATTTTATTACATGGTTTTAACATTAAATAGTAGTTTCATACTGTCTCAGTGAGACTTACTGTCTACTCTTATCACATTTTTCAAATGAGATCATGATTTTCACTTCTCAATTTAAATTATTTTTATTGCTTTAAATGACTTTAAATCTCATTTAAGTGTTATCAAAAAGCATTACTTTTAAAAAAAATTAAAAATAGTCTAAAAAAAACCTTAAAATGTCTAAAAATAGTAACTTTATACTAAGAATAAGACTAAATGAGGCCCCGGTGGCCGAATGTTAATGCAGCCACCCGGTAGCACCTTGGCATGGGAAACCAAAGCGCGTGGGTTCGAAACCCGCAGGAATACATTAAATCCGGGAACTCAAGCACCTCAGATTTCTAATAAATACAGAGGTGTACAAATCGCTTCAATGAATCGCTCTATGTTCCTGGGCTGAGAAGTTATTATCGCATGTGTCTAATTGTCACTTCATTGTATTTTCCTATGTTCTTGTTATCTTGACATGGTCTCAACACCTGTATTTCCTCCTGTATAATCAACACTTGACCTGTATTTAACATCACGCAAGGACTCATTATAAGCTCCGCTTGCATATGAGTATAATGAAAGAATAATAATACTAATAATAATAAAGAGACTAGATGAGATTAGATGAGACTACTTTCTCATTTTTTTCAAGTTATGGTTTCATTTTAAGATCTGATATATAGTCATGTTACATGTTTTTTTAATGACTAGTCCCAGCGGGAGTCACACCAAGAAATGTATGAGATCAGACAAAATGGGACCAAATATGAAATTTATAATACTGGCGGTCAGTCTACTTCAGTGTATTCTCTTATCAAAACCCTGACTCCTCGCAGGATTTGATGGTTCAAAAGACATTCAACACCCGTTATATGATGAAACTAGACATAAATGTTGAAGAACATTAATATGAAGATGCCTATGCATATAAAGTTGATAATCTTGACTATGATCTTATACTAGAACTTTTCTAGCTATCTGAATAAGACATCTTATTAAATGCTTACAACACGAGTTTAATATTCCCTAACAATGATAGAATTCATGAAGATGATATTTATAAGATTATGAACCTTACACAGATCTCTGTCAACACTTATAAAATGCTCTGAAAAAGAAGTCATTGATAAGATCACTGATAAAGTCACTGACAGTAGAATTATATATCAATCTATTTCATCAGTCTGACTGATATCAAGAAAGCTCTAGAGAAGTTATTCTGTACTATAATAATAGATTCTCACACAACACTCTCTTAATAATATTATGAATATCTAAATATCTTCTAATAAGATAATATTATAAATATACTCTCTTTACAAGACTCAGAAGTGAACCACAGTATCAAGTTAGAAAAGAAGAATAATAAGAACTCTGAGTCATTATAAGATCTTCTTTATACTATGTCTTAAAACAAACTTCTTCTTCTTCAGAAGACACTTAATGATCTATTAAATAAGAGATTCATATATATTAGCAACTCTTTTACTGCAGTTTCTATTCTCTTTGCAAAGAAACCAGGTGAAGAACTCTTATTCTGTGTGAACTATTAAGAATTGAATAGATTAATTAAGAAGAACTGCTATTCTTTATCTCTTATCAATGAAACACTAACTCATATCAGACAAGCTCAATGATTTATAAAACTAGATGTTATCATCATATTTCATAAGATCTGTATCACTGAAGAAGATGAATAACTTATAGTATTCTCAACATATTATAATCTATTTGAATGAGTAGTCACACTCTTTGAACTGACTAATGCTCACAGTACATTTCACAAGTATATCAACTGAGTACTCTGAGATTTCCTTAATAAATTTATATCTGTATATCTCAATCACATTCTCATCTTCACTAATAAGTTCAGAAAAGAATATCAAGAATACATATGAAGAGTATTATAATAATTATGAGAAGCAGAACTATCAATAGATATTGATAAGTGTGATTTCAAAGCTAAGAGTATAAAATATCTAGATTTTATCATACAAGTTGATAAGAAAATTCAAATGAATTCTGAGAAAGTCTTCATTATTCTTGAATGAGAAGCTTCACATACTGTGAAGAGTGTATAAAGCTTTATCAGATTTACTAACTTCTATCAGTGATTTATAAGAAACTTCTCAGATATTATAAGATTACTTACAGAACTTATTAAGAAGAACTCAGTATTTCAATAATCAGTGAACACTGATGCTGCATTTACACAGATGAAGAAGATATTCATTAATATATCTCTACTAATAATATTTAACTCTGACTATAACATAGTTGTTGAAGCTGACTTCTCTGACTATGTTACAGAGAGAGCAATATTATAATATAATAATGAAGATGTCTTACAATCATGTGCTTTCATGTCTAAGAAGTTGAGTTCTGCTGAATACAACTATGAGATCTATGACAAGAAACTTCTCATAATTATACACTGTCTAGAAGAATGAGACTCTGAACTCTGAAGTATCTCTGAATTTGAGATAATCACAGATTATAAGAATCTCAAGTACTTCATAACTATTTATAAACTTATTAAATAACAGATACAATGATCTGAGTTCTTAAGTTACTTTCATTTTATAATATACTATCATTTCAGCAGTCAGAACTTCATAATAGATGTTCTCTTATAACAAGAGTAAGATATGCCTTGTGATATAATAGATATCTGTTAAATGAACTGAGAACATCAGCTTCTAGATCTGAAGATATTAGTTAATTAAGATATAACAACTCATGACACTATACATACTTCTCTGATTAGAACACCTTCTCTTCAAACTATCACTGACACTGATACTGATACTGACACTGACACTGATACTGATATCTCAACTTCTTCTGAATCTACACTGAATGAATTATAATATATAATAGCTTAAACTGATGAACTTATCTAAGCACTCACTGAAGCAGTATATCAAGAAGCACTCTAATTTCTCTCAGAACTACATATAAGAACTGATATCTCAGAATACTCAATCAATGATAATAATACTCTGCAGTTTTATAAATAACATTGAGTCACTCACTCTGAATTCTTACACACTTACATAATGTAAGAGATGCATGATTTGTATATAACTGATCACTCAGATCATGAATAATTATACTGAATGATCTCTTGAGAGTTCTACTGATCTGAGATATTAAACAGTATTAGAATATTTCATTTGAAACTGCAACTATTATTCTTTCATCATCTTATAAAAGAACTATAAAAAGAATCTACTGAAATCACTTGATATCTCTGATAGAATCTGATGAGATGTAGTAATTAACTTTACTATTAATCTCTCTGAGAGTAAGAATTGTAAGAATATTTTAATCATTGTGAACTGATTGAGTAAAGATGTAATATTGAAATCTTGTGATAAGATGAATACTGAACAAGTTACTAAAGCTTTTCTACAGAGCTTATTTTATCAGATGTATGAATTACTGAGATTAATAGTATCAGATCAGAGTTGTTAATTCATAAGCATTCTCTTAACAAGAATCTGTTAAGTTCTCAAGATTATACACTATTTGTCAACTGTCTATCACTCTGAGATTGATGACATGTCAGAACAGATAATTCAGACTGTAAAGAATTATCTTTATAAGTTCTGTAATTACTTATAAGATAATTGATATGATCTTCTTCTACATATAGAGATCACTATTAACAGCTGAGATGCTGTCTTAACAGATATAAGCCTGTTCTTCCTTACACACAGTTATTACATGAAAGTATTAAATCTTCTAGAAATCATGCATTTCACACTCAACCTCTGCAGTTCAATTCAGATCACTGATAATATAGTAATAAAGCTCTGAGATATCTGTAACTTAGCAGAGATCTTCATGACAACTGTGAAACAAGATCAAGAGAACTGAATCAATGTTCACTGACATCTCACTGAGTGTGGCGAGCTGCGCCTGATCAATCATATAGACTATTCTGTTACACTTCACAGATTTCAACCGCTCCATTCTCGAACGCGTACACTCTGATTCTCGGCCACTCTGGATCACCAATCCTCGGCCGCGTACGCTGCTATTCTCAGCCACTCTCAATCACCGATCCTCGGCCGCCATGAAGGCGTATAGATTCTTCCGCCCCGAAGCCTCACTGCATATATCACCACATATGTGTATAAATATCTACTTTGATCACTGATTCTTGCACTTTCTCTTTCTTTTTCTTCTCTAACATTTTTCTCTTTGTTATATAAGATCTATAATATTATATCAATCTATTCAGCGTAGGCCTCTTACACTAGAAAAATATTCATCATCTTCTTATTAGAAATGATTATTCGTATATTGTCTTCTTATTAGAAATGATTATTCATCAAGATATCTGAACACATAACAACATATAAGAAATAGAGAAACAGTTAAATAGTTAAGCAGACACTGAGTTCTCAGATAGAAGCTTGCTCATCAGTCACTCTGACTCTATATCAAGATCTTACAAAGAGAGTACAATCTTATAAGAGAATATCAGTGAAAGACCTGAGAGTTCTGACATCTCAGACATATGAGATATTCATATAATTACACTTTCACAGATATCACATATCTGATAAACAATATAATCATGTCTAATGACAATATGAGAGAACTCTCAAATGTGAGTATAGATGTAATGTCACAGTGGCTTCAAGTAATGTTGAAATTACAATAATAATAAATAGCTGATATGCATGCAACTCAACAATGTCAATATAAAGAGATTTAACAATTATCACAATAAGAAACTCATGCAATTCCAACATCTACAGAATTGAATATAAAAGTACTAATCACTCTTTGTAGTTATATAGAAAGATTCAGATCCGTAATTCATAATTATTCTTTATTTACTAGAGTGATCTGACTGTTTCACAGAATCACTTATAGTATAAATAAATCTCTCTAGAGTAGTATAAATATCTCAGATCTGTCTGTGAAATCTTATCTTCTGTTTTCTTTTTCTGTAACAGCTCTTATTTTTATAAACTATGAGTATTCTTATTTATCTATGAAGTGTTGTTACTTAGATAACAGAGAGAGAGTGTTTCTGATAATATCTATATATTAATTCAAGAACTTCTTAAGAATAAAAAAATTTTTAATTTTAATATCTTTATAAATAATATCTGATCACTGATGAGCTTCTTATAATCATATCTATAACTTCTCTGATTACTTTTTATCAGCTAATGAAGCAGGAATATTATTATCTGTAATAGTGTCTTCATTTCTTTCAGCTCTGTCACTGTACTTAATCTTCAGATTAGCAGCTAACTCTGTATCTTTCTCAGATTAGTCTCTAACTCTCAGCAGCACAGTCTTACTTGTTGCTGTAAGTCTCTCTATAAGTAATTTCTTATAGATTTTAGCTCATAGTTTCTATAAAGCTTCTGATACTGTTAGTATTCTCTGCTGCTTCATAGATCTATGATTATCTCTCTTCTACTTATATAATCTCTGATCAGATATATATAAATATGTCTAGATTCTCTATTAACAGTTCTCACACTGTAGCACATTTTCACAATCTCATTATTAATAAAACATAAGTCTCTGAGAACTTGTAAAATCTGAATAATCAAGGCAATGTAAATATCATGAATTTATAACAGAAGTTAATCTGAATAGATAAGCTATCTCTTCATATCTCAATTATTTTCAGACTGAATACTTCAGTATAACTGAGAAAGCAGACACAGTTTTATAAGAGATATCTGATTATATACACAGATAATCAGCTCTTAAGACTCTGCTACAACTGTACACACTCTGATATCTGACTCTTTTAAAGTCTGTGCATTTCTAACAGTCTTTGTATTAAATACAACAATTGTCTGTATCAGAGACATGATACTCTCTTCTTCTTTAAAGAGAGAAATTGATAGTTGTGAAAAAGTTAAGTATTATGAATATTAAGAATATAAGTGTGAATTTTCTTTATTTTTTCTTTATTAATCTCTAAATTATATTCACAGTTCTGTTTTTATTTTTCTTTATTTTTTAACTTTTAATAAGACTATAATTTCTTCTTCTCTTTTTATATACTGTAGACTGTTCATTTCAGTAGAAACTTATTATCTTTATAAACTAGAGTTTATAAATAACAGTGTTAATATCTTTCTTATAATCAGATTCTTAGTAAAGATTACAATATTCTAACTTATCAGAATTTACAGTATAAAAGTCATGTCTCAGCTTCTGTAGATGTTTTATCTGCTCAGATAATTCTTAATTGAACTTATTCATCTTATCAGAATATTCTTATCACTGAATCTTGAATCAGAGCTTGTAATCTCACTTCTCTGAGTTAATAATCTTTTTAATCTGATATTGTCTTTCACTTTCTAGTACTTTGTGAACAGAGTGATGAGTCATAGAGTTCTCTTCTAAGAATTTCTTATATTTACAGAGTAAAGAGATATAAAAAATATTATATATCTATAACTCAGATAACAGTTTTAATCTGTAGAACTGTAAACTAACTTTCTTCATAATTTTATAAGACTCTGTTTATAAGAGATTCAGCTTCTTACTAGATCTTTATATAATGAGTTTTTAAGATTCAGACAGACTCTATTATCTTTCTTAAAAGTCTTTATAATATACTTAAAGTCATAGTATCTCTTTTAATACTCTTAAGTCTTGCTCAAGAATTTGCAGACTTTCTTCTGAATATTATGAATTCTCTCACCCTGTTTATAAGTATTATCACACTCTATAGTGTACTCTCACATATTCATTAAGATTATTCACAGATAAGTCTTACTAAGTATCTTAAAGAGAATTTTATCTGTACTGATATGTTTTAAGTTGTTATATATAAACTCTGTAAGTAATAATCAATACATTCAGTCAGTCTGATTATAATTAATAAAGCATCACAGATACTGTTTTAATATACTTATTAGATATTCTATCTGATTATCTATCTGTTAATAAAAAGCTGTTCTTAGATCTTATAAAATCTTTAGTATAGTTATCAGATTAGATTAGAACTTCTTTACAAAGATTAATTCTCTATCTGAAATCATATTCACAGATAATTCATATAACTGAATCACATTGTAAATCAAAATATAAGTTAAATTCTTTGACTTTAAGTTCTTACAGATAAGTATAAAATATGTTATCTTAATAAAGCAGTCTACTATTATCAGTATACTGTCAAAGTAGATATCATATATATTCTTACTTTCAGAAAGACATATAAGAGCATTCATTCTTAAGATTCTTATAAGATAAGTAGAGAAGTAAGTTCTTTATATAATCTGAACTGTACTACTCATGAATTCTGATAAATAGTATAATAATTCACTATCTTTTTTATAAATTCTCACATCTTCAGTCAGAAGTACTTTCTTATATATAACTTATAAGTTCTAGTATTTGTAAAATAATCTGTTACAGAAGAGTCATGATATCTTTTAATAAGTTCAATATATAGAAACTCATTCATAGATATATAAATTTAGTTCTCTCTTTATAATAGACTATTTAAGTCTCTTTAATTCTTTATTTCTACAGAATTGATCTCTGCTGTGAGCAGTTTCTGAATATACTGAGTATATTCATTCTTCAGTTACAGTTCAGACAATCTGAATAGAAGATCTTATAAAGACTTATACTCTGTTTTCTCTTATATCAGATCTTCTGCAGTGCTTCTCAAAGCTTATAAACTCTTCAGATTAAATATACTCTCTTCAAGAATTATTACAGAGATTCTCAGAGTATTAACTCTCAGTGTTATAGAGAGTAGTTATACAGACTTCTTCTCTCTCTCTTTCTTCTTCTCTTACAGAGAATTGAGAGACTTTTCAGTCAATCTCTTTATAATACTCAGTCTGAGTATTCTGTAACGCTTTTCTATCTTCTTTAGTCTCTCTATATCTATCATTCTAGTCTTCTTAATATAGTCAGATCTGTGAGAGAGTCTGTTTACTGAATTCTTAGTTTTCTTGATATACTCTATCTTAAATCAGAACTCACTTAGTCTCTGAGCTCAGTAAATCTGCTACTGTAAGAGTTTCTTAATTAAAGTAAACTATTATAAGCTGTTATAATCAGTTCTAATAGTAATTACTGTTATAAGACTCTTAAAGTAGTAATATTAGTAATGAAAGAATTTCACTATTATAAGAAGCTTCTGATTATAAATATTATAGTTAATCTCTGCAGATTGCATCTTCTGTGAGAAAAAGATCACTGAAACTCAGTTTTCATTTAACTGTAGTTATAAGACTATTTCTGAAATTGTAAAGAAGAAGATATCTGTCTTTAATCTGATTAAGAGTAAGAGATTAAAGTCAAACAGTATCATCATATCTATGAATATTTATTTCAATCTTATAAAGACTCTGTGAACTTCTAAAATAAGAAAGTTCTCACAGTTCTTTCTTCTTAATAATCTTTTCATTCTTTATTTATAAAATAACTTCTTCTTGTTTTCGCTCTTCAGTATGTGTAAGAATAAGTGCTCGCGGGCGATTATTCAGGTGTTTACAGTTGGCATGATATGTACTGTTAACTACTAGAAGTATTCACAGTAGAAAGATAAAATGTAAAGATTAAATGTATAATAGTATTCAAGCTGAGTTATGAATTGTAGTCATGAATTTCAGTCTTTATAGTTATGTATAGCCAAGGGCTGCTAACTCTATTGATTTTATGAGAGATAGAAATAGAGATAAAGAATCTGTGAGAAGTGAAATTTCTTACATACTTCTCCCTCTCTAAGACTTCATCTGCAAAGTCTTTCACTGAGTGATTTCATAGAATTAGGCTCAGCACTGCAGTGGTACTCACTAAAAACCCTTCATATCTATAAAAAACCTCATTAAGGAACAATTCCTTGTTATTATGAAGATAAAAGAGTCTGTCACTCAGTTTCTTATTTCATGAGATTCTTTATAATCTGCAGATCTTTCTCTGACTATCATACAGATTCATCTCACATCTTTCATACAGAAGAGTTTCAGTTGTCTCTCAATGATTTCTGTAAGATTCTTATGTGATTATCACACAGATTTATTCTGCAGATTAATTACTTTCTGTGAGATCATCTTCATCAAAGAGAAGTATTTATAAGTTAATCTTTTACTCATTCTTATAAATCATCATTCTTTAACACTGTAGAGTTGTAAGATATTTTTCATTCTTTCATTAACTCTGTAAATTATAGAATTAAGATATCTGTAGTCTGTAATCATTCTTTATAGTTATATACAAAGATTCAGATCTGTAATTCACAATCATTCTTTATTTACTAGAGTGATCTGACTGTTCTGTAGAATCACTTATAATATAAACAAATCTCTCTAGAGTAGTATAAATATCTCAGATCTATTCATGAAATCTTATCTTCTTTTCTCTTTTTCTGTAACAGCTCTTATTCTTACAAACTATGAGTATTCTCATTCATTCACAAAGTGTTTTCATTCAGATGACAGAGAGAGAGTGTTTCTAATAATATCTGTATATTAATTCAAGAACTTCTCAAGAATAAAAAAATTTTCTAATTTCAATATCTTTATAAACAATGTCTGACTACTGCTGAGCTTCTTGTAAGTGTCTCTGTAACTTCTCTGATCACTTTTTATCAGCTGATAAACTAGAGATATTATTCTTGTAACAGTATCTTCACTTCTCTCAGTTCTGTCACTGCACTCAATCTTCAGATCAGTGATTAATTTCATATCTCTCTCAGATCAGCTTCTGACTCTCAGTAGCATAGTCTCACTCTTTACTATAAGTCTTCTTATAAGTAATTTCTTACAGACTCTAGCTAACAGTTTCTGTGAAGCTCTCAGTTCTGTCAGTGTTCTCTGCAGCTCTGTGAGCCTACAATTATCTTCTCTCTACTTACACAATCTCTGATCAGATATTTGTAAATATGTCTGAATTTTCTATTAACAGTTCTTACACTGCAGTGTATTTCTGTAATCTTATTATTAATGAGAGATGAGTCTCTGAGTACCTGTGAAATCTGAGTAATCAAGACAATTTAAATATCATGAATTTGTGACAGAAGTTAATCTCAGCAGATAAGCTCTCTCTTCATGTCTTAATTATTTTCAGACTGAATACTTCAGTATAACTAAGAGAGCAGACACAGCTTCATAAGAGATATCTAATTATATATGCAGATAATCAGCTCTCAAGATTTTACTGCAACTGTATACACTCTGATGTTTGACTTTCTTAAAGTCTGTGCATTTCTGACAGTCTTCATACTAAATGCAATAATTGTCTGTACTGCAGATATAATACTCTCTGCTTCTTTAAAAAGAGAAATTAATAGTTACAGAGAGATTAAGTGTTATAAACTCTGTAAGTAGTAATTAATACACTCAGTTATTCTAATTATAATTGACAAAGCACTGTAGATACTATTTCAATATACTTATTAGATATTCTATCTGATTATCTGTCTATTGATAAAAAGTCATGCTTACATCTTATGAGATCTTCAGTATAGTTATCAGATCAGATCAGAACTCTCTTATAAAGAGTAATTCTCTATCTGAGATAATATTTACAGATAATTCATACAACTGAATCACATCATAGACAAAGATGTAAGTCAAATTCTTTGACTTTAAGTTCTTATAAGTGAGTATAAAGTGTGTTATATTAGTAAAGCAGTCTACTATTATCAGCACACTGTCAAAGCAGGCATTATATATATTCTTACTCTCAGAGAGACTTATAAGAGTATTCATTTCTAGCTATTCTCAAGGTTTTTATAGAATGAGTAGAGAAGTGAGTTCTTTATATAGTCTGAACTGCACTATTTATAAACTCTGATAAATAGTATAAGAATTCACTATCTTCTTCACAAGCTCTCATATCTTCAGTCAGAAGTATTTTCTTATAAACAACTTATAAGTTCTAGTATCTATAAAATAACCTGCTAGAGAAAAGTCATGATACCTTTTAATAAGTTCTATATATAGAAACTTATTCATAGATATATAAATTCAGTTCTCTCTTTACAAGAGATTATTTAAGTTTCTTTAATTCTTTATTTCTGTAGAATTGATTTCTGCTGTGAGCAGTTTCTGAATATACTGAGTATATTTATTCTTCAGTTACAGTTCAGATAATCTGAATAGAAGATTTTGTAAAGACTTATATTCTGTTTTCTCTTATATCAGGTCTTCTGCAGTACTTCTTAAAGGCTGTAAATTCTTCAGATTATAGATACTCTCTTCAAGAATTCTTATAAAGATTCTCAGAGTGTTAACTCTCAGTATTATAAGAAGTAGTTATACAGACTTCTTCTCTTTCTCTCTCTTCTTCTCTTACAGAGAATTGAGAGACTCTTCAGTTAATCTCTTTATAATACTCAGTCTGAGTATTCTGTAAAGTATTTCTGTCTTCTCTAGTCTCTGTATATCTATTATTCTGATCTTCTTAACATAGTCAGATCTGTGAGAGAGTTTATTCACTAAGTTCTTAGTTCTCTTAATATGCTCTATCTTGAATCAGAACTTACTCAGTCTCTGAGCTCAGCAGATCTACTGCTATAAGAGTTTCTTAGTTGAAGTAAACTATTATAAGCTGCTATAATCAGTTCTAACAGTAATTACTGTTATAAAACTCTTAAAGTCATAATATCAGTGATGAAAGAATTTCACTATTATAAAAAGCTTCTGATTATTAATACTATAGTTAATCTCTATGAGTTATATCTTTTATAAGAAAAAGATCACTGAAATTCAGTTCTTATTTAACTGTAGTTGTTTGACTATTTCTGAAATTGTAAAGAAGAAGACATCTATCTTCAATCTTATTAAGAGTAAGAGATCAAAGTAAAACAGTATCACTGTATCTATGAATATCTATTTTAATCTTATAAAGACTCTATGAGCTTCTGAGATAAGAAAGTTCTCACAGCTCTTTCTTCTTAACAATCTTTTCATTCTTTATTTATGATATGACTTCTTCTTATTTTCATTCTTCAGCATGTCTGTAAGAGCTCGGAAGATTCTTATGAATATAAAGATAAACTGTCTATAAAAATTCACAAAGCTCAGAAAGATCTGAATCTTATAAATACTAATTGACTCTAATTATAATAGAATAGTCTCAATCTGTGAAGATTTTGTCTGAATTTCATCTGTGATAATTATATATTCTAGAAAATTAATCTGACAGACACTGAAGTTGCATTTCATAAGCTTAATATATAGTTCTACCTCATTTAGAGCCTTCAATCAACAAAAAATTCCGAACCGCTCCACCACGAACTCGCTCCATTTTTCGAATAAGAACCCGCCGATAGATCCATTGAAAAGCCCTCAATCATACGAGCATTTTGACCCCATCGCTGACCACATACCCCGTGTGGTAGTGGAGCTATCCAGCCAAACGTGAACCAGACATTGTTCAAAACTCCAGTGTGGGATTATCCCCCGTTCACCCCTACCCCACCACAACCCCGGGCCAAAGTGCCATACAAATTGTAAGGTGAAGAGACCTAGTCATATGCATCAATCTTCTTGATTTTGGAAGATCCCTGATCTGTAATTGTGGAGATATCTGAGAAGCAACTTCCGCGAAAACCCTGTCTATCTTTGATGTTTCAAAACATCAATGCCAAGTCTCACTCACATAGTTACCGCCCTTCCCAATCTGGCCCACCTCCGGCAGAAAGATACAAAAAGATACCTCAACAATACTATCAAGCACATAATTAACAGACACATCTAAAGTGCAACCTTCACATCTGTTGTTGATGTATCAAGACATCATCACCAAGTCTCACTTGTGTATCACCCTGTCCAACCTGGCCTATCTCCAGAAGAAAGATACAAAAAGATACCTTGTTAAAAGTATTTAATACATAATTGACAGACATAACAAGTATAAAATCAGTATATCTCAAGGTCTGACTGAGCCTTTGATCCCTGTACAGTGAGATATATTAAATCTAGTTTTAATACCTTAATATTCAATAGATTCTGCAAGAGATTGAGAATAGCAACACTAGGTTTCTATTGAATTTAAGAATTAACTCTATATTAATATAATCATTGACAAAGTCTTCTATCTTAAGATATAAATAATCAGTTCCTCTACATCCTGCTGACAATATTTATATTATTATATAGAAACAGGCTTATATTCTCTATAATATCAAGATTCTGAAGAGGAAAAGTCTTGATAAAGAGTATATAGTAGAGTATATCTTATGTAAGAGACCTACGCTGAATAGATCGGTATAATATTATAGGTCTTATATAACAAAGAGAAAAATGTTAAAGAAGGAAAAGAAAGAGAAAGTATGAGAATCAGTGATTGAAGTGAATATTTATACATGTATGTGATGGTGTATGCGGTGGAGCTTCAGAGTGAAAGAATATACACATGTTCATAGTGGCCGAGAATCAGTGATCAGAACATACATGTTCATGATAACTGAGAATCAGTGATCAGAAATGAGGTGATAGAAATCTATGAAGTGTACAGAATAGTCTATATAATTGATCAGATACAGCTTATTATATTAGCTTCTCTCTTTCAGAAGCAGTTCTCATCAGTCAAGAACTGCTGTTTCAGATAACACAGAACTCAGAGTTCAGATCAGTAGATTATAACTGACTCATTTCATAAGATATTATCAGCTACAGCTGTGTGATCTCTTATTAAGAATATCTTCAATCTCTCACTCAAGCTCATTATCTTCTTCTATGATTCCTGACAGCTGTCAGTCAGAAGTCAGTTGAGAAGAGAATGAATCAGTGATAGTGCAGTGAAGCAAGCTTATATAAAAGATATTATGAATTTCTGATAATGTATCAAGACAGTAGTTATAGCTATCTAGAACTTCTATTACTTTATACTTAATATGATAATAATTCAGTGTATGAGATGAACATGTGATCTGTATATTCTTAAGATTCAATTATACTAAGTCTTCTATCTTATACTGCTCAGTGAGATCTCGGAGAACATTGATTTAATTCTCTTAATCTTGTTTTATAATTGTTATGAAGACTTCTACTCAGTTATAAGTATCTCAGAGCTTCATTACTATATTATCAGTGATCTGAATTAAACTGCAGAGATTAGACTGACCGTGTGACCGTGTCTGAGACCAGGACCAAACTTTACAGTTGTCATGTTGCCTAAAAGCATTACTCCTGATCATGGTTTGTGTTCATCACATTGATTTCAAATCATGTTATTTCAAATATTAAAGATCTCAGATTCACTTTTCAAATAAAAATCTAGTCTCAGATAAAGAATATGTTTGAATTCTTAGTCACATTTTCATTCTGATCTCATTATTGAGAATGGCATTAAATGAGATCATGAAATCATTTCTCACTTACATAATATTATAACATAGTGCTCATTTGTTGAAAATTCAACAGAGAGTGTTATCAAATATTATTACTTTTCTGAAAACAGATCATAATTCATATAATTTTAATTATGAAAAAAATATAAAATACAAAAAAAAACAAAAAATAAAAAACAAAACAAACACAAGAAAAAAAAGAAAAGGAAAAGAAAAAAACAAAAAATAAAAATAAAAAAAAATCAAGATTGCAGAGCCATAGCACTCTTAAAATACTCACTTCTCAGAGTCTTTGTAATATTCATTACCAACTGTGTATCTCTCACAGTGAGAGTAACACAGTCATGATAAGTCATTGCCTTAACATCATCTAATAAATAATCAGTATATATCTGTATAAATGTGAATAATTAGAAAACATACACTTAAAAAGTGTGGCCAGAGTGAACTCTGCTGTCACTTGAATGACATCAAGAGCAGAATGCTGGAATTGATAATTTCTCTCATCAATTTCATGAACAAGACATGTGAAGATGATCTTGAGAAATATAAGATTTCTCAACTTCTAGTAAAAATGAATCTCACAGAGAGACTCTATTTTCATGATATCAGAGACTGAGTATTATCAAAAAGTGTTACTTTTATACAATGCATATACACTTACTGCAGTGATTCATTCTCTGTGTATGTGACTGAGAGTTGCAGCTTTCTCACACTGCATGACTCTTTCTGAGATGCTGCTGTCAGTTTGTAATTCACACAGTCTCTCAGTTCAGCACACACTGCGCATATGCAGCCCTGCATGCTGGGGCTGTGTTAGTCATTATGGCCTGGTGTGGTACTCACTTTTCGTGAGTCATGTTTTGTTTGAGAAGGAGGGGAAAGACACAACTGTTATTTTATTAAAGAGAGAATGAATAATTAGTATTATTGAATATAATTTAATTCATCTGTATTTAAAATTTAATTAGTCTATACTCTTCAATTTGAGAGTTTCTATGAGTGTTTTAATAGTTTTCATACCAGCTTGAACTTAGTGATGAATTGAAGAAGAAGAGAAAAGAGAGAAGAAAGAAATGAGAATAACTTATCTTTATAATATGAAAACAGAGAATTGCTGCAATCATTCTCTCTAGTAATAAAGATCTGTTTTCTGCATGTATCTCTGATATAGATTATATGATAAATGCATACAAAGAATATCAATAGTACATGTATTGAATGAAGATAATATTGCTATGTAACACTGTAGTCATTTCTGTACATCTCTGAAAGCTGTTAATAGTTTCTTTATCTCTTTATGTTTAATAAGTCAATAATATACTCTGATGCACTTCTTATTTCATCATCATCATTATTATCATCATTATCATTATTATTATCATCATCATCATCATCATCATCATCATTATCATCATCATTATCATTATTATCATCATTATTATTATCATCATTATCATATCATTGCCTGCCTTCACTTCCTTCTCAACACTTATTAAAATCAATCATGTCATCTCTCTTTAAATATTCTGCAGTCCTGCGGATCATCAAGGCACATGAGTGCTGTCACAGATTGAAGAGAGAGAAGAAGAAGGTGTTCAAGTATGAGAAGACAGATTACAAGACATGTTATAATGCCTTGAAGAGGCTCTGTAAGAGAGTAGAATGATAACAATTTTAAGTAATACTTCTGATAGATTTAGACTGAACTAAGTATAGAAATAATGCAGATGACACTGTCTGTGAGAGATTGAAAAAGAAGACAGTGAAGAGTCTCATGCAGTAGTGATGAGATCAGGAGAAGTTCTGAGAATGATTTGAGATCAAGATAAAGAGAGAGAGAGAGAAGAAGAGTGTTACTACAAATAAGCAGTGATAGAAGAAGATTGAGAAGATATTGAAGTAAGAGACAAAGAAGTCAAAACTGATAAGTTTTTTATTGAGAGATAATAATTTTTGATAATACTTCTATTCTCTAATTGATTAGCAGGAGCTGGCAGAGGAGGGAATTGAGGCCTTGTTCAGGTCTCAAATATGCTTCATGATTCAGAACATTGAGAAGACAGCTCTGCTCTCTGAGCATGTCAATCTGCTTACTGCTGAGGTGGAACCTGAGGCAGCAGATCAGAAAATGCAGGATTTTGAGATGCAGGTTGACCTGGCTGAGAGAGAGCAGTGAGAACCCTTCTCTGAGAAGGCAGCAGAGAAAGATTTTAAGATGATTATCATCTCAGATAAGAAGAAGAAGAAGAAGAATAAGAATAAGAAGTGAATTGTGAAGAATGATGAGAAGAATGAGAAAGAGAAGAAAGATAATAAGTAGAAAAAGTTTTTTTCTTTTTATATTAGATAGTTATAAGTTTGTAACTATTAGTTAATAATTGAAATTAATTTTAAGTTTTCAAAAATTATTGTACAAGTTGTAATCAATTATCAATATCAGGAATAATATATATATATATATTTAACTATCATATCACTATAATGTATAAGTATCAACATTTTTTCAACATTGATATTCATAATATTAATATATTTTTAATAATATCATCTGATAACACAATTTGATAACACTCTCTTTCATAATATTAATATATTTCAAGAAATATGACAGAGATTAATCAAGATTATTTATTTACTTTTATACATTGATGATATTCAATCTGAGTTAGTACTAAAATTATAACTAAGCTAAGAAAGAAGATTATTTTCTCTTATATTAATTCTTCTTACACACATCAGTGATCAGTTATTAAAAATAAATTATCATCTTTTCCAAATTATTATTATATCTTCTGAATTCACTTCTTTCACTTATTTTACTTCTATTGAAGATTCATAAACTCTTTAAGAAATCAATGTGAATCACAAAGTCTATGTTATTTACAATTCAACACACAATACTCTCTTTCAATTATAATGAATAATCACTTCATTCTTCATATCTGATTTCAGGTCACAAAATTTATGAATAACTCAATATAAACACTGAGATAAACTATGAAATAATTATCAACAGATTGTATTACAGATTACTGAAGAGTCATCTCTCTGCTACAATCACTGTAACTTCATTCAGAAACATTTATTATAAACTAGTCATGACTCTGAAGAAATTTCCTGACATCTGAAGGCATCAGAATGCAGACAATAAAAGAAAAATAATTAGAAAATTACTACTGAGCTGGTAAGTTACTCTACTAGATAACAATTTTTGATAATGCTAACTTTCTAATTTGAAGAAAATCATATGAAAATGATCATGTATCAGTACTCTGATTTCACAACTCTCATCTGATAACTTCTGTGAATAATTACTTTGTATATGTATATCTCTGAATCTTTCTCTTCAATCAATTGAAAACTCTGAATTCTGAACACTTCTTCAAATGCTTAATTCAAATCTTCATATTTCACATTAATTCTGTCTTCAGTTCAACCTTGAGACACACTACAAAGTTAATATACAACATCTAGAATCAGAGTTGAAGAATCATCAAAGAGTATCTCTCACAGTGAATGCATGAACTAGTACAAACAATCTTGTATTTATGAGAGTTATATGTTATTATATTGATAGGAACTAAACTTATCAAGAGACATTAATTTAATTTGAATCATTGATCAGTAGTCATACTGAGAATTATATGACAGAGATATTAATGACTGTGATTAAAAATGACTATTGAGATATTAGTCTCAGTCTTCTTGCAATTACAACTGACAATGCTGCGAATAACTACACTATAATGAACAGCTTGAAGTGAAAATTGGCTTTGCATTTCTGAAATGATAAACAAGGTCATATTCTCTGCATTGCTCATGTGGTTTAACTTGTGATACAAACACTGATAAAGAATCTTAATATCAAGATAAAGAATAATGAGATGACTGATTCTTGAGATGAGAATGAGATGAAAGTGATTACTCAAGTAACTTTTGCATTCACTTTACAAAAGATAATGTTTTTTGATAATACTTTTTAATATTGCTTTTTGATAATGCTTTTTGATAATGCTGTGATTCGGAAGAACGTACGACCGTCGGATAATAACGCGGCCGCTTCCGAACTACTAGTGTACGCGTATGAGTGTAAAAGGGGCCATAGCGGCTGCTAATTAATTTAGCGTACGATATTACAATATATAAGAAGCCAGCGTATGCCTGTAATTGTACACTGGCTTAAGCAACCTTTGAATCACATCTGGTAGCATGTCTAAAAACTGGTGAGAAGCGCAGGCTTCTTCAGGGCGTGATAATTCTATCTACAAAGTGATTCATAGTTATCATGCCAGTGTGGTTCTAGAACATCTCAAAAGATAGCATACAAAGGACAGTGAGTGAAAGAGCATTCAATTGATACTGCTTCACTTGTTGGGAGAAAACTCCATATCCAGGCAAATGCCACATATGGGACGCGAACAGATGAGGTGTGAGAAAGAAGATAAGAGTGATGAACCAGATTCAAAGAAGTTCACTTCCTACTCAAAAGAAGAATAAAAGAAGAAGTGATCATCACTGAAGTTGTACAATGATAACAGAAATCATATAACAATATAGTGATATAATAATAGATATTATACAATCAATGAGAAATCACTGAAATAAATATCTTTTCTAGCTGATATGAACAACACTCTTCTCTGCTATCTGAACTGAAAGATATACAGAACCTCTCAGAGGGTTTACTCAAAGTAGTAAGAAAAACAGCTGAAATCACTGAACTGAAATCAAAGCTCTGAACATATACAAGGATTCTAAACAAGATCAAGGTCTTATGTACATAATAGCAGCCTGAGACAGAAGCTAAACAACAATTGACATTTGCTGTGAATCAAGTATTCACTATGAAGAGCTTTGCTGACACAATTATCATCATTAATAAGAATAGAGAAAACCAGATCTTAGATCTGCAGCAGGAAATTAAATGTTTATACAGACAGATAACTACACTGAACCTGAAGATCTCATCACAATTGTTTATAACCTCTTCAGAAGTATACATATCATCAGAGATCACTGTGCAGAATGAGAATCTGAGTATGAGATATATCAAGTCAGAAGATCTGCTGAAGTCATCAAGCTTTAATAGTGACTGAAAAAATAATGCTGCAATCAGCTGGCTAAGTCAGATGTGATTATATTATTGAATTGAACATGAACTCACAGATAGACAGTTAACAGAATTTTAACAAGTCTTAAGATCTGCTGTATTTCTACATGAAAAAGTGAAGTTATTATAGATGACTGATGAAAAGATGAATCTTACAGATCTGAAGTAATATTCATTTTCACAAACATGAAATGAGTTTTTCAAATAAATCTTGCATAACTTTGAGAAAGTGAATGTATGAGATAAGTGTTATAAATACTTCACTAAGTATAGATAAGTAAGTAATCTTACATTATACTTCACACACTTCAGCTTATACTATCTTATATTAAATGAAGAGCTTTCAATATCATTCTGTTTATAGATCTTCATTCATGATCTTACATCTGAGTTGAGAGCAGAATGAAAATGCTTAATCTCACAGTCAGACACAGTGAAGAAAGCATATAATATTCTCATTGTATAGAAATAAGTGAGTCAATTGCAATAGAAAATACTGTAATCAAGTATATCTCAGTAAAGAACAGATAATCAGACTTCTATAACATAAGTTATACATCTGAATGTAATGAATCTAGATCTGAATATCATTGCTAAAGCACTGAATTCTCTGAAAAAGAGATTCTGTAAGTGAAAACCTTGATGTTGTAAGCATTGAGCTTGCTTCAACTGTGAACATCAAAATCATGATGTAAAAGATTACACTCAGCATACACAGTTAAGAGAAGTAAGAGAGTTAAAAAACTAGCAGAATCAGTGAGCTCAGAGACACTCACTGATATTCTATGAAAAGTCTTTAAAGTGAAAGAGATGCCTGCATTAGATAACTCTCTGAATCCTGCAAATGTCAAGAGAAAGCAGGCTTCTGACTGAGATGTGAGTGAGAATGAAGTGAACACTCATCTCAATGTCTTAAGGCCTGAAATGTTAATGTATAAGAGATACTTGAGTAAGAATTGAGAGATGACTGTAAAAGTGTTAGCAGATACAGAAGCTTCTACACAATATATTAATAATTATATAATCTGAAGATTGAAAGAGATCTGCTGAGTGAAGAATTCTCAATATATAAGATTATCTGATAATTAATATCTGATATCATCTGCAAAAGTAAGAGTTCTCTTGCACTTCAGAGAATAATCTTGCTATATTTAAGCATGAGAGCTGCAGAATGTGAAATATGACCTTATTCTCAGACTCAATTGATTTCAAAGGTTTAATCTGCAGATTCAATGATGTACATGTCATATGCAGTTGACTGATAGGAAGAAAATGATTCATACAATTCTATCAACTGATATGAGAAGAACATTTCATGTCTCTGATATAGAAGAGTTAAATCTGCTTACACATTAATAAGCAAAGAGAACAATTTACAAGATCTCATCTGAAAGCATCCTGTATATCATACAGGATCTGAAAGTGGAGAAAACTAAGATAAAGAATATATAAGAGGACAAGTGTATGAAGAAGCTTCTGAAGAAGTATGAAAAGGTCTTTCAAACAGATCTTTCACTGAAATTACTGCTGGAATGAGGATTTGTACATGAGATTGACATGAGGGATGCAAAACCAGTCAATCAGAATGTGTATTCTCTGTCACAAATACATCTTGAAGAACAGAAGTATCAGATCACAGATCTTCTAGACCATAGTCTCATACATCTCTCATCAAGTGTGTGAGGCTTTTCAGTTCTATTTGTGAAAAAGGCAGGTGAGGAGTGACAGATATGTATCAATTATCAAGCACTTAATAAGCTTATGATTAAGAATGAATATTCACTGTCATGAATTCAATAACAGTTGAATATGATCAGAAACACTTAATATCTCTTAAAGATTAATCTTCTCTCAGAATACTGACAGATCTGTGTAGACAAACTGTCAGTTCTGTGAACTGTATTTAATATGCAATGAGAGAAGTTCAAATTCCTGATAATATTATTCAGTCTGATAAATGCATCTGTCATCTTTCAAATAATAATGAATACAATTCTTCATAAACAGAATGAAACCTCATACCTCATATATCTCAATGACATTTTAGTCTTTTCAAACTTATATAACAAATATCTGAAGTATCTCAATGAAGTACTTATAACTCTGACAGAGTATAAGCTCTACATCAAATTAATCAAGTGTGTGTTTGAAATGAAAGAGTTGAAGTTTGTAGAATATGTAGTAAGTGATGACTGCATATATCTCATCTCAGAGAAATTGAATGTTATAGTGAATTGATCATGACTGAGAAATGTACATCATGTACAACAGTTTCTTGAGTTAATCTCATACTATCACAGATTTATCAAGAATTTCATATGAATATCTGCATCACTCTCAGATCTCTTAAGAGAAATGAATACAAATCTGTGAAAGAAGAAGTTTTGTTCAATTATCTGAAATGTCATATGTGAAGAGGCTTTTCTCACACTGAGAAAATGTGTAATAATATTCTCAGTGCTTATTCAATCAGATCATGATAAATCTTTCTACATTGAGATAGATGCATCTGAATGAGCTATCAGAGATACTCTTCTACAGATGAGTAAGAATGACAAGCTGCACTCAGTGATGTATAATGATAGGAAACTATCAGACACTGAGCTTAATTACTCAGTGCATGAAAAGAAATTGCTAGTGATCAAGCACACACTGGCATTGTGAGATAGATATATTGACAATGAGTATATGACAATGATGATCACAGATCATGAAAGTCTCATCTATCTATAATCAATGATAAAACCTTTCAAATGCTTAGCACATTGAATCTTGAAGTTTCAAGTGTATAATCTTCATATCAAATACTGAAAAGAATCAGATGCTGTGATACCTGATGCAATCAGTCACAGATCTGATTTCATGAATGAGAATTCTGTAAATCAGATATAAGAGATGTTTGTATTAAACACACTGAGAGAATGCAAGGAATCAGAATGAGTGAATGCTATGATCTCTCACTTGAAGAATGATAAGATGTCAGATAACAAGCATCTTGTGAAAGTAGTAGAAGAGATGCTTCTGAACTTCAAGCTGAAGAAATTGAAAAATGATGTTATGCTTTACTGCAATCTAGAATACACAGAAGCTCTCTATCTAGAATCTTTATTTAGACATAACTTGATGACTCATATACACAAGGAATTCAGTCACTTAGAAAGTCCTGAACTCATGAGTGTACTTAAATCAAGAGCATACTGGCCAAGCATGGCTGAGGACATCCAGATGTATGCTCATGAGTGCTCAAATTGCCAGGTTGTAAAGAGATCTAAGAAAGGGTTAGAATGTGAGGAAGTGCAACATCAGATAGAGTATATGATACAACTGTTCAAATGATGAGAGATGGACCTCATAGGCATATTGCCGCAAACATCAAATGGAAATCAATGGATAATCACTGCTATTGATTATGCTACTGGCTGGCCAGTCGCAAAAGCAGTTCCAGAGGTGACAGAGGAGGTGGTGGCAAAGTTCTTACATGATGAGATCTATGTCAACTATGAAATGCTGTGCGAGATTCTAACTGATAATGATATAAACCTCATAGAAGAAGTGATGAGGCATTTCATGCGCCAGTTACAGACAAGACATTGTAGAACAATGTCATATCATCTGCAGACAAATGAAAAGATGAAACACTTGAATGAAATCTTGAGCAACATGCTGATGAAATATCTAGTGAACAAGTCTATAAGACTATGAGATGAATATCTCAGGCAGATGCTATTGACCACGCGGATTCGACAGCATGCAGTCTTCAAGTGTTCATCATTCTACCTGTTGTATGAATTGCATCCGCGCATTCTGGAGAATGCTTTGAAAATGGTGGGAGAGAAAGCAGTTGCGGACGCAGCAGAAACAGCAGTTGCAGACACAGCAGGAACAGCAGTTGCAGATGCAACAGTTGCGGATATGGAACTAAGATTGAAGAAGATCAGCCATGCATGTACAAAAGCTAACAAGTTACTCCTGAACTGAGCAATTCAATTGAAAAGAATACAAGACTCACTTGTTAAGAAATCAAGTCTCAAGATGAGAATGTGAGTTCTTATATGCAATGAGGATTCTGAGAAGTTTCAATCTAGGTGATTTAAGTCATATAAAATACTCAAATCACATTCTCTGAAAATGTATATATTGAAAGAATCAGAGAGACAGATCTTACACAACTTAATTAATGATTCATAACTTATGAAAGTAAAGATGCAAGATCTGAGTGAATTATGATTATTCACAGCACTATTATCAGTGTTGAAAAAGAAGAGACTTATAATTAAAAAGTCTTACAAAGTAAGAGAAATTATAGATACTTATAAATCAGATGATCTCACTTATTTCAATCTTTTCACAATTATAAGAAAAGAATGAAAAGAAATGAAGAATCAGATAAATATCACACTTTAATAAGTGATGAGACTGTAGCTGATTATATAATAACATATCATAGACAGTAGATGCAATACAGTAAAGAGTAGTCTCAAAGTAACAGACTTATATATAAGTCAGATTGCAGAAGAAAAAGAAATTCAGAGTTGAATTTAACTGTTTACACCAGTTCAATCACAGAGATTACAGAGGATAAACTATCTGAAACATTCACAGATATGTGAGATCAAGTCATCTTGATCTCTGAGAACACTCAGAGATTAGATGAGATTAGTTTTGATAAGCTGTTTACTGTAGTAATCTGAGCAGGTGAAGAGAGACAGTATAATACATAAGACAGAATCACAAAAGATGAAAGCTGCTGAACCTAGTCACTGAACACTGTATTATATAGAGATTGTGTAAGAGTAGTGACTAGCAGATAAAGAAAAAGCATAAGAAAAGAAATGATGAATTGATCATTAACTGTAAGAGTTGACTGTAAAAGACAAATGTTATCATACACATCTCATTCATTTTCATATATCATACATTAATCTATTTCCAACGCTACATCACTCAAAAAATGTCAAAAACAAAGAAAATCTCAAAACTCAAGATTCATAAGAGATTTAAGAGCTGCAAGCTGCTTCTGTAATAACACTGTGCATACCTCTGACTCCTCTACTGCTCTGTGTATGATATTAATGTCATTTATCACAAGATTGACTGGAATGCCAATATAGAAATGTGTACATGTATGTGTAGAGAAATTGAAGAAGAGCGCGGGACCCGCAGAACCAGGAGCCAGAACAGAGAGAATGAAGACAGAAGAAATGAAAGAGAGAGATGCAGAACTGAACAAATGACAGAAGCCACCTGAAGCTGAACACTTATAATTCAGTGTATGCACAACCTTCCCTGCAGGGAAGGGAGAGAAAGTGATGAGAGAAGCTTGAGAGTGAGAGAGAGTAGTCTTGACAGTGTTGTCATCTTCAATGAGAATGATGTCTGACATCAGAGCAACTAAGAATCATTATTAGCATATAAAAATTGCAAAAGTAGAGATAACAATTACTGAATAAACACTCACTGATCTTAGAATTGTACGCGCAATTACAATATGCATAAGGCTTCTCAGAAAGAGAGAGAGAGACACAGAGGAATGCAGAAAACAGAACACAGTGTGTGAATAACTCATTCTTATGATGACATCTCAGACAAGGTGTACAAGCCTCATGTTCATAAGTGTAAAAGAGTACAACATCTGTGTTTCTGTTTCTGAAAACATGAATATTCTTTGTCTGCATTACAAAGTCAGATGACAAATATCAGAGAATAGACTGATACAGATCAATCATTCTGAAGATATTTATCAGAGTGAATATACCTGTAATATTGAATTTGATAGTCATGAAAAGTTTCTTGATATCTGTAAATGTCATGACTTGGTACACAGTAAAACTCATAATAATTTTGTCTAAGAACAGAAAAATCAGCATCAGAAAGAAAAGATGAAAAGAAAAAGACTTACAATCTCAACACTGTTGAGAAGAGAGGTGATTCTCTGATATGAATGAATAATTCTCTCATCATGAATATTTAAAATGAATGTAATAATTGATGTCTGTAACTGAGCTTCAGATAGTTGTGTTGTATACAGTCTTCATGCAATAAATTGTTCTGAGAGTTGATAAGAAGAGTGAGAGTGTATATGCTGAAAGAGATGATTCACTGAGTCTATGCAACATCTTCTTGAAACAGGGAGAGCTAGTAATGAAAGCAGAGACAGCAAAACCAGGAGTAGTGAGAGTAGGGGTCGCGGGAACAGAGGTAGCGGGAGCAGAAGAACCAGACACAGGGACAAGTGTAGAAGATTGAGAAGCAGCAGAGGAAGAAGCAGCAGAAGAGGCAAGAGAGGACACAGAAGACCTGGTCATACATGATATGAGCAATTTCTTCATTATCACATTCTTCAAGTTCTCAATCAAGAATACAACATTGAGTTCACTATCATCAGCAGATGTGAATCTGTCAATGCATGAAGATTCTATATAAATAAAAACAAACATATCAGTATCTGCATCCACGCAAAATCATGTCAGAAAACATAATCAGAAACCTGCTGAAGGAAATGATTGAGAGTGTATAAGAAGATGAAGAAGATGTGTCATTCATGATAATATATTCTGATAATTGTTAGAAGATAAATAAGTTCTGATCACATTTCACAACATGTTACACTTACTGCTAACAAACTGCCTGGTATGAGCACTATGATGATACTTATTGTGAGAATGAGAAGTCATTGCCAGAAATACATACAATATAATAGATGAACAGATGGAAAGAGTTGAACAGAAGAAGAGGTAGAAATCTTGAATGAGATAGTGATGTTCAATGATGATGATGATGAAGAAGATGATTGAAGAATGAGAAAGATTAGTGAATGAGTGATGTAATATAGTGAAAGTTTCTTTGTGAGAGTGTATGCAGAATGCTAGCTGAATCAGGAATAGGCCACACAATTGTGAAACACTAGTGGCAAGCTAATCCGCATGAAGCTAGGGCGTATGATATGATCACATGAGTGTGACTGAATCTGGTGAGAGAGGATATGGTTCAGAAGAACGTATGACCATCGGATAATAACGCGGCTGCTTCCGAACTACTAGCATACACGTACAAGTATAAAAGGGGCCATAGCAGCTGCTAATTAATTTAGCATACAATATTATAATATATAAGAAGCCAGTGTACATCTGTAATCGTACACTGGCTTAAGCAATCTTTGAATCACAATGCTACTGTTAATTTTGAATAGATTGACTAATAATTTAAATATCACAGATTTGAAACATTACTAATGTGATTTATACCTTCTCTAAACAACAACAATGATTTCATGATATTCAATAAATAAATAAATCAGTCACATCACTGAATATGATACAGAATGTTAGAACACAGTGAAGTTCAATATATAAGATAACTGTTCAGACTGTTTAATTATGTCAGATAATTGATCATTAAGTGCAACACTCTGATTGAGAAAAGATTCAGACATTGAAACTTTCTGATATGAAGTGAACTCAGTTGAAATATGTGATTGATTTACTGTTTCAGTTTTATAAGATAATAAAGACAGTCTCAATCACTTATACACCAATGCTGCAGTCAGTCTGATGAGTGTATAACAGTTTATTTACTCATCTTGAGAAGCAGTTGAATCACTCAGAAAGAAATTCAGTCTGAGATGATACTATAGCACAGACTATTATTGCTGCAAGAAATAAACTGATATATTACTACAGTAAAACTGAACAATCTTTTACAGAGTACTATACTGTAGCAGCTCTACTAGATCTCTCTTATCAAGTTAATATCTACACTTCTCAAGATTGAACAGAGGAGGAATAAGACTCATATGTCAAATTAGTCTGAGACTACTACAATGCCAACTATGAGAGATTTGAATGAGCAGATATTCAAGATGTGAAGACAGTGGAATATAATTCTCTAGTAAGTAACAATCTTTGATAACACTTCATATCTCATAGAACTATAATACTAACTTTGAAACAGAACTTGTATACATTGATTGCAACTGAAAATCAGGCAAAACTACATACTTGTAAAACTAAATTTGACTGTTATCTTCAAGATGATTCAATGAATTTACACATCAAATCAATTCTAGAGTTATGAAAAATTGTTGAGAGTACATATTCAACTATTACACTGATGACATGTGATATTCTGACAATTTCATTGACAGAGGTGAGAATGAAGTGAAAGTTCAACTCAAGTTAAGATATTTATCACTATCACTGAGAACAATTACAAGGAGAAATAATCAAGAAACTCATGATTGTAAAACATAGAATTATCAGACAGTTTAATACCTCTGATCACAGTATATCAGAGAAGTGTAGTTTTCATGAGAAAGTGAAGAATAAACTTACACAAGAATGTATTTAGTTGTTTCATGAGCATTATCAATAATCATTACTAAATTCTGATTATATAAGCAATCACTGAATGAACTCAATGAGACTGATTTTAATCTTCAGTCTCAGTCTCATTCTGATTTTGAAAGAATGATCATCTTTCACAGTTTATTCTGAGAAATTACTCTCATTTCACTGTTCTTAAATTAAATCTGGTCATTTTTCACGCCATTTCTCTCAGAAATGGTCCATTTTCAGATTTTTTTGAGGCTTGGTCCTGGTGGGACTCACGCCAAGAAATGTATGAAACCAGATCAAATGGGACTAAATGTGAAATTCATGGTCCCGCCGGCCAGTCTAGCAGAGATTCAGTGTGAACTGTGTAATCTCTAGAAGATCTAATATCTTCATGTGATAATCATATGTAAGAAAGAACAGGCTTATATCTGTTAAAATAGCATCTCAATCATTGATAGTGATCTCTGCATGTAGAAGAAGATCATATTAATCATCTTATAAGTAATTACAGAACTTACAGAGATAATTCTTCACAGTCTGAATTATCTGTTCTGACACACTATCAGTCTTGAGATGATAGGCAGTTGACAGACAGCATGTAATCTTGAGAACTTGACAGATTCTTATTCAGAGAGTACTCATGAATTGACAGCTCTAATCTGATACTATAGATCTCAGTAATTCATGCATCTGATAGAATGAATGCTGTAGAAACACTTCAGTGACTTGTTCAGTATTCATCTTATTATAAGATTTCAATATTATATCTTTGCTCAATCAATTCACAATGATCAGAATGTTTCTATAACTCTTACTCTCAGATAGATTAACAGTGAAGTCAATTGCTACATCTTGTCAGATTCTATTGAAGATATTGAGTGATTTCAATAGATCTTTTCTACAGTTCTTTCATAAGATAATAGAAGAACAGTGATTGCAGTTTCAGATGAAGTGTCTGATGCTTTTTAATATCTCAGATTAGTAGAACTCTTGAAAGATCATTGTATACAGTTATTCACAGTCTGAATGATTAGTTATATGTGAATCATGCATCTCTTGTATTATTTAAGTGTATAGGAATTCAGAGTGAGAGACTCAGTGTCATTCATAGAATTGTAGAGTATTATTATCATTAATTGAATATTCTGAGATATCAGTTCTTATATATAGTTCTGAGGAAAATCAGAATACTTCTTAATATACTGCTTTGATAAGAATCTGAAGAAGTTTATTAGTCTGAGCTGCTGTATAGTTCATTCAGTGTAGAGAAAGTGAAGATGTCAATATCAGTATTAGTTCAGAGAGAGAGTGTTCTAATCAGAGAAGTATGTATAGTGTCATGAGTTATTCTATCTTAGTCAATCAATATCTTCAGATCTAAGAGTCAGTGTTCTTAATTCATTCAGTGTGTATCTGTCACATCAAACAGTATATCTTATTCTTATTATGAGAGAACATCTGTCATTGAGTTCTGACTACTGAGGTGATAGTGTATTGTAAAATGAAAGCAGCTTAGAAATTCAGATCATTGTATCTGTTATTCAGTGAGTTTACAGATGATTGTGAAGTACTTGAGATTCTTATAATCTGTGATTATCTCAAATTCAGAGATACTTCAGAGTTCAGAATCTCATTCTTCTAGATAGTGTATAATCATGAGAAGTTTCTTATCATAGATCTTATAATTGCATTCAGCGGGACTCAATTTCTTAGACATGAAGACACATGATTGTAGAATATCTTTATTATCATATTATAATATCACTTCTTCTATCACATAGTCAGAGAAATCAGCTTCAATGACTGTTTCACAATCAGAGTCAAATATTATTAGTAGAGAGATGTTGATGAATATCTTCTTTATCTGTATAAATGCAGCTTCAGTATTCACTGATCACTGAAATACTGAGTTCTTCTTGATGAGTTCTGTAAGTGATCTCATAATATCTGAGAAGTTTCATATAAATCACTGATAGAAGTTAGTAAATTCAATGAAGCTTTGTACATCTTTCACAGTATACAGAGCTTTTCATTCAGAAATGACAGAGACTTTCTCAGAATTCATTCAAATCTTCTTACCTGCTTTTATAATAAAATTCAGATATTTAATACTCTTGACTTTAAAATCATACTTATCAATATCTATTAGTAGTTCTGCTTCTCATAGCTGTTGTAATACTCTTTATATATACTCTTAATATTTCTTTCTGAATTCATCAGTGAAGATGAGAATGTCATCTAAATAAGTAGATACAAATTTATCAAGAAAGTCTCAGAGTGCTCAGTTGATATACTTCTGAAATGTACTGAGAGCATTGACCAGTTCAAAGAGTGTGACTACTTATTCAAAGAGATCATATTATGTTCAGAATACTGTAAGTCATTCATCTTCTTCAGTGATATAAATCTTATGAAATGCAGTGATAATATCTAGTTTTATAAACTATTAAGCTCATCTGATCTGTGCTAGAGTTTCATTGATAAGAGATAAAGAATAACAGTCTTTCTTTGTTAATCTGTTCAATCCTTGATAATTCACACAGAACTGAAGTCCTTCACCTGGTTTCTTTGCAAAGAGAATAGAGACTGTGATGAAAGAGTTACTAATGTGTATGAATTCTTTATGCAATAGATCATTAAGTGTCTTTTGAAGGAGAAGAAGTTTATCTCAGAACATGTTATAAAAGAGTCACATGATAGTTTGAGATTCTTATCATTCTTTTTCTCTAACTTGATACTGTGATTCACTTCAGAACCTTGTAAGAAGAATATATTTGTAATATTATCTTGTCAGAAGACATCTAGATATTCATGATATTATTGAGAGAGTTTTATATGAGAATCTGTTATTGTAACACAGGATAACTTTTGTAGAGACTTTTTGATATTAATCAGACTGATGAAATAGACTAATACATGATTCTGCTATTAATGAACTTGTCAGTGACTCTGTCAGTGATTTTGATGATGACTTCTTTTTCAGAGTATTTTATAAGCATTGACAGAGATCTGTGTAAGATTCATAGTCTTGTGAATATCATCTTCATGAATTCTATCATTATTAGAGAATATCAAGCTTCTGTTTTAAGCATCTAGTAAGATGCCTTATTCAGATAGTCAGACAAGTTCTAACATAAGATTATAATCAAGATTATCAAGTTCATATGTATAGATATCTTCATGTTAATATTCTCTCATATCTATGTTTAGTTTCACTATGTAACAGATACAAACATCTTTCAGATTATCAAATTCTGCAAGAAGTCAGAGTTTTGATAAAGAGATATACTGAAGATTATAATATCTTATAACTGAAGATTTTATCATTGCATAGTGACATAGACTACTGTCTATCATAGCTTTCATATTAAACATATTATTAATCACAGTAGATATAAGAATTACATTCATTATTATTTTCTCTTCAAATTGTTATTATCTGATCTCTTCAAGCTTCTATTTGCAAATTTGAACAGAAGCTAATCTTTTTCCTGTTTCATCAGAGCATTCTCATAGTTATCTTCTGAATCTTTCTCTAATGTAATGTGGTTGATGTGAACAGATGCTGATTCATTCTTCAAACAAGAAGGCACTGATCTTTCTCTTGAGTATGAAGACACATAGATTAATCAGCAGTTGAAAGCAATGTGTTCTGGTCAGTTACAGTTGATGCACATTTCATATTGATATCAATCAGTGACTTCTTTAGAAGTGATCTCAGGAACTCAGAAGCCTGTTCAGACAGCAGAGATTCTTGCTTATGTATAGACATTCAAGTCTATTCAGTTCATAGCATCTGCATCATTGTTGTTATTCTTCAGCACTGGTGTGTAAGTGACTGAAATGTAATGTCTTCTGTCACTCTTCTGTATACTCTTGAGCTTGGTAAGACAGTTGTTCAATGTCTGAAGCTGTGTGCAGAAGTCTTTATAAGTCTGGTCTTCATCTACACTTATAAGAGTTCATAAGAGTTTGAAAGTTAATATCTTCTTAAGCATGCTAATCTTCATTCAATTCTCTCAAGATTGGTCACCTGCTTCTAGAATCTTGATGTTGAAGTTAGAGATGAATGTTGTAAGAGAAGTGTTTCTCTGTCAGATACTCTGTAATTAATCTAATACTTTCTGTTGTATGACAGTGTCTTAGAACAGAATATCAAGATATTTCATAATATTGTCAGGCATTTGCAACACTGGTTCACATGCTTTCATTCATGAATAAAATTTCTGTTTCATATGATTCTTCAATCATTCATTAATATATCAATCTTGATTGATTAATGAACTGATGACATCTTCATCTACACTCAGTTTCACAAGCATCTTCATTCTTCATGATGAGTAGAGAGTGAGATCAGAAGTATTGAAATATGTGAGAGTATCTAAGTATTCTTTCAGCACTTTTATATTTGATTCTGTAAATGTTGAAATTACATGAGTTAATTGTTAAATCTCTTTGTATTGAAGTTATTGAGTTGCATGCATGTCTGCTATCTGTTACTGTTATAATTTCAACATTGCTCAGAGCCACTGTGATATTATCTCTATGCTTGTGCTTGAGAGTTCTTTCATATTATTGTTAAATATGATTATATTATTTTATCAGATGTATGATATCTGTGAAATCTGAAGAAGTGTAATTATATTCTCATACATCTGAGTGTCACAATTCTTAGATCATTCACTGATATTCTCTTGTAAGATCTTACTCTGTTCATAAGATCTTGTTATAGAGTTAAAGTGACTGATGAGCAAGCTTCTATCTAAAGACTTAGTGTCTGTTTAACTGTTTGACTGTTACTCTATTTCTTACACATCATTACATGTTCAGATATCTCTCAATGAGTAATCATTTCTAATAAGAAGATGATGAACATTTTTCTAGTGTAAGAGGTTTACACTGAATAGATCAGTATAATATTACAGGTCTTATATAACAAAGAGAAAAACATTAAAAAAGGAAAAGAAAGAGAAAGTACAAGAATCAGTGATTGAAGTGAATATTTATATGTGTATGTGATGGTGTACGCAGTGGAGCTTCAGAGTGGAAGAATATACACGCGTTCGTAGCAGCCGAGGATCAGCGATCAGAACATACACGTTCGTGGCAGCCGAGGATCGGCGATCGGGAATGGGGCGGTAGAAATCTATGAAGTGTACGGAATAGTCTATATGATTGATCCGGCGCAGCCCGTCACATCTTAGCAGTTTCTATCGCATTCTTCTGCAGCAGTTAATGCAAACAAAAAAGATCTTAGAATTAGTTTTTTTACTTCTCTTGAAAAAGTAAGGTGTTTTTCTCTGAGTTTTACACAATATTCTTACAAAGAATTAAAAACAGAGTTGTTTTCTGTCATAATTTCATATTCTTTGAAGTAAGAATTACTTTTTCAGTGACTGAAGAGCTCTTATTAATACTTAATTCTTTTTTACACTCTTTATTAACTGATTTGAGTTACACACTTGTTGTGTGAGAAGAATTGAATAATTTAGAATAAAATTGAATAGTTTTAATCAATTTCTCTGCAAAAAATTGACTTATTTTTTGTCAGTTTTTCTCTCAAAAACTGTCATATCATCTGATTTGATATTATTTGATATCATACTTTTCCTCACTGTATTCTAAGAAAGAGAGTGTAAAGATTTTATTAATTTATCTTAAAAATCAATTTTAGTTTATTAGATTGTCTTCAAAAATCTAATCTAGTTACTGAACTAGTGTGAAAAAAAATTAGATGTTTTATACACAAGAGTCTTTCTTCTTTTAAAATAGTCTGATCAACTTTTCAATTGAAAATAGACTGATAAATCTCTCAATTGAAACAGTCTGATCAACTTTTCATTGAGTGAAAAAAATGAGTTTAAAAATACACTCAGCTGATGTGGAAAAAGATGCTTTCTCAGATGCTATTTCTGAGATTGAAATTCTGAAGAGAAGAAGGAAAGAAGAAATAGAGAAATAACAAGTTCTTGAAATACAAGAGCTTGAAAAAGCCAGCAAAATGCTTGAAAAACAGTGTCGGATTGAGATGAATGATGAAGTTCTTTTAATTCTTCATACTCAGGCTAGATAACTACAGAAAGTGATTAAGTTCAAGCTTGGAATTTCAAATACAGTTCAAAAAACATTGAAAACTTCTAGTATAATCACTGACTTCTCTTCATATTTTTGTTTCTCAAATCAGAAAAAAACATATACTCAAGTAGCAGAATCTGCTGTTTCTAAATCTACTGTCTCAAAATCTGCTCAAAACTCTGAAAATACTCAGAGAAAAAATGCTCATACTTCTCTTCATAAGAAAGAAGAGAAGAAAATGCAAAAAGAGAAAAATGTTCAAATCTTCAGAAATAGAAGACTTATTCTCAAAGTCTCAAATAGAGAGATTCTGCAGAAGAACAAGCTGAACTCAAATCTCATTTTCAAAATTAGAAATGAAGTTAATCAGCAGTTCTTTTCTCAGTTAATGTATGATATTGAAGTTCAAAAACCAGTTATAGCTTTAATTGAGTTATCTTTCGTTGAAAACTCTATTATTCTAACTACAATGCCTGAATTCAGTGCAGAATTTCTTATAAAAAATGAGAATATCTGAAAATCAGTATTAGAATCTCTGTTAAATACAATAATTCTATCTGAGAGAGATGAAAAGTAGAACAAATTCATTCTTCATAATATTTCAGTTGAAATTTTTAGCTGTAAGAAAGAAATACTACTTCTCAAAAATGAGTTGAAAGAATACAATTCTATTCAACTGAGAAAGAAGTCTGTATGACTGAATTCAATTGAATTTAGAAAATTAGAAGAAATGCCTCTGTTCTAGTTTATACAAAGACACTTGAACAATTAAAAATCTCTGAAGTAAGAGTAGTAGGTTTGAAAATGAGAGTTCATAAATACAAAGACTCAAGAATCAATCTCAAAATATAAACACAGTGTTCAAACTGTCAAAGATATGAACACTTTACAATCTCTTGTTTCAGAGATACGAAATGCGGTTTCTGTGCTTAAGATTATAAAACTAGTGAGCATAAATGTGAAATATGCTCAAAAAGAGATGAAATATGTTAATATACTCTGCTTAAATACTCTAACTGCAAAGAAAAGCATGTATCTAGTTCAAAAGAATGCACATTTGCTCCAATAATTTAAAAGAACTGAAGAAAAGAAGAAGCTCAAAGTCAATCTAAAACTGAAGATAATAGTCAAGTCAGTAAATCTACAACTGCAAGCTCAAAGAGAAGAAACTCTTAATTATCTAGATTCTCAAACTCGAATTCTTCAGTTAAATATAAACAGAATGTGAATCCTCAAATATCTGTTAAGATTAGAGAATTGAGAAATGACTCTGTTGATAAACTAGAAAGAATGTAAGCAGTTGAAATTCCTGCTTTTCAAAACAGTTATAATCTACTATCAGATGATAGTGATTAGATTCTGCTCTATTCCTAGTCTCTTTTAGTATGAATATACTACAAAAACAATAAAAAAAGTTTAAAAATTCTTCAAAAATCATATTTATTCAAAACAATGTGAATAGAAACTCAAATTAGATTTATTCTTATGTTCAGATTGTATTTGACTAAAAAGTTGATTTTATACTTCTTCAAGAATCAAACTTTGATGCTGAGCAAAAGTACATCATTTCTCATTCAAGCTATTACTGCTTTCTACCTGAAAAATCTGAGATAAAATCAAGAGTAGTGATTTATGGGAGAAAAAGATCAAGATATCAATTTAATCTGAGATTTGATATCATATATAACTCTGATATTGTAGTGAGTGATATTATAGATAAAGAGAATGACTTTGATACTATTCAACTCATAAATATCTATAATGAAAACTTATTGAAAGTAAATAACAATTCCTGAACAATTAATAGAGGATTTTTGAATATAATTCTCTTAAAAAACTCTATCATTACAGAAGACTTCAATGTACATCATCTCTGATGAAATTCAGAAAACAGAAGAGCAGTAAGAGCAGATAAACTGATTGAATGAACTTTTAAGTATTCAATAGATTAAGTTAATAAGTCTGATTAATAAACATTCTTTAGAAAAGATATGAAACAGAAATTGATTATAGATCTAACTTTCATGTCATAAAATCTAATAGAAAAAAGATTATCTAAACTAGTTTATTGATTCAAATGAGACCTCAGAATCAGATCATGAGATTATTCAATTTAATATTGAACTGAGTGAAAAATAAATAAGTGAAAATCCTCTTCTCTCTAATCAGTATAACTTTGAAAAAGCTGATTGAAAAGCAGTTGAAGAAAGTGTAAAACAGCTGAAATCTGAAAAGCACAGTAAGCTCTATTAAAATCAGAGTCAAGATATCTCAAATGAAATACTTAAGAATAGAGTAAAGCTAATTACATCTATTCTTTTAACAAGTATTAGAGAAAATATTTCAAAGAACAAGTCTTCTGAATATTTCAAATCTTGATGAAATGAGAATATCACTTCTAAAAGAAAACAATTAGTCACTGCTAAGAGAGATTGAAAGAATAACTTAATATCTGATAAAGAGTTCAAAGCTATCTGAAATGAATATTTCTCAGATATTAAAAGAGTTAAAACAGACTACTGAAACAGATTTCTTGAAGAAGTATAAGAAAAAGAAGTTTTTAAAGTCTTCAACTATACTAAAACAAGAAGTGTAGCAAAGCTTTCAATCTTAGAATATGAATTTCAGAATGAATCATATACAGCACACTCTTTTGAGAAAAAGTGTTAAGCTTTTATGAGAATTCTCTTTCAAAACTTATCACATTTAGAAGAGAAGAATATGTCATTTCATGAATATATTAATAAAAATAACTGGGAATGGCCTGAGCTTACACAAGATGAACTAGAGTCAGCTATATTCTCAAGTTCAATTAAAACTGCCACAGGGCCTGATTCAATCAATCACTTGATTATTTAAAACATATATTCCTACTTGAAGAATGAATATTTTGAGCTCTTTTTCAATCTCTTAAAAAATGATTTTCATTCTGAATGCTGAAGAGAAGCTACTGAAGTAATTCTTACAAAACCTAATAGAAAAGCCTCAATTTCTAAGTTATACAGAGTAATATCTCTGTTGAACTGTTTGAGAAAAATTCTAGAAAAGATAATAGCTACTAGATTATCTTTTATAAGCTCTATTAATGACTCTCTTCTATTTAATAAATAAATGAGAGATAGAAAACAATGTTCTGCAATTGACACTGTTCTTTCAGTTATTTATAATATTCAAATAGCAAAGCATGAAGACCTGGTCTCAACTGCAGTTTTTATTAATATATAAGATGCATTTGATCATGTTTCACAGTCTAAGATGATTCAAACTTTGAAGATGTTAAAACTGTCACTTTCTCTAATAAAATGAGTTAACTGTTTTATGTCTAAAAGAATTATACAACTATTCTTTGATGGAATGAAACAAGATAAGACTGAGATAAAAATAGAAGTACTGTAAGAATCTTCAATCTTATCAGTTCTATTTATAATATACACTGCATATCTATTCAAGAATAGAGAGAGAAAAATAGTGAGATCTTCAAGTTATGTAGATAATATTGATCTAGTCTACAGTTCACAGACAATCAAAGAGAATTCAGAAGTGATTAAGAAAGCAGTAAAGAAAATCTTTGTTAGAGCAGATATCAATCTAATTTAATTTGATATGAATAAAACTAAATTAATTCAATTTTTTCCAAGATTCAATGAGAAAAACCTAACTCTAACTCTTTTGAATAAAGAGATTAAACCCAGTTTGAATGTTAAATGACTAGAAGTATAATTAAACTCTCAGTTGAATTTTAAATATCATATTCAACAAAGAATCATCAAGGCAGAGAGACTACTGAATAGTATAATCAGACTATTAAATACTGAGAGAGGTCTATTCTTTCAGACTATGAGATAATTATACATAGTCTGTATCATCTCAGTAGCTGATTATGAAGTTCAAGTTTGATGAAATAATCAAGATAATTTCACTGAACTCTTTCAAAGTGTGTAAAACAGAGTTTTGAGAAGAATTCTGAGAGTATTCAAATCATCTCCTATTAAAGTAATGAAAATTGAAGCTTTAATTTCATCTTCTACTATTCAATTTGAAAAGGCCTGCATGAACTATACTCTGAGAGTCATGATGATGAGCTCAAATCATACAATCAGAGAAAGAGTCTCTTCTTCATTTTTATCAATTAACTCAGAAAATGAACTGAATTGAAATAGATTTCTGAATTGAAATGAGAATAGTACTTCAAAGAAAATGTTCTCTCAACTGTATAGACTATGTTCACTGAGCAAAAATCAATTTTCTTTATTAAATATTGAGAAAATTAATCATGAGAAGATATCTCTCTGAAGAGAAAAGCTGGAATCTCTCATAGACTTATAAATAAGTGAACTATCTAAAGAGAGTGAATGTGAACAGTATTAAAAGAAGATCTCTATAATCAATATAAAAGACTCTATTCTGATTTACTCAGATGACTTAAAAAATGAGAGTTTGAACACATTAGATGCAGGCATTGCTTATACTGAAGATAATATCAATTTCATCTCAGATTTCTGGAATTTGAGCTGTGAATCTGATGTCTTTGATGCTGAACTATTTATAATAGTTGTAAGAGGCCTACGCCGAATAGATCGGTATGATATTAATAGGTCTTATATAACAAAGAGAAAAATGTTAAAGAAGGAAAAGAAAGAGAAAGTATAGAAATCAGTGATTGAGATGAATATTTATACATGTATGTGATAATGTACACAGTGAAGCTTCAGAGTGGAAGAATCTATATGCATTCATAGCAGCTGAGAATTGGCGATTGAGAATGGCTGAGAATTGAGGTGTACATGTTCTGTGATTCAAAGGTCCCCTCCTTCCCAGCGTACGATTACAGGCGTACGCCGGCTTCTTATATATCGTACGCTAAATTAATTAGTGGCCGCTATGGCCCCCTTACATTTGTAAGCAAGTTTGGAAGCAGCCGTATTATTATCCGACAGTCGCATGTTCTTCCAAACCACACTGACAGTCATACATTCTTCCAAACCACATCCTCCCTCACCAGATTCAGTCACGCCCACATGACCATGACATCCATCCTAGCTTCATGCGGATTAGCGTGTCACTAGTGTTCGCGATTTTATGGCCTATCCCTGATTCAGCTAGTGTCCCGTGTACACCCTCACAAAGAAACTTTCACTATATTACATCTCTCATTCACTCACTTTTTCCATTCTTCAACCATCTTCTTCATCATCATCATCATCAAACACCATCATTATTCAAGATTTCTACTTCTACTTCTGTTCAACTCTTTCTATCTATTCATCTATTACATTGTACATGTTCCTGGCAATAGTCTCTCATTCTCACAACAAGCATCATCATAGTGCTCATACTGAGCAGTTCATTAACAGTAAGTGTAATAAATTATGAAATGTGATCAGAACTTGTTTATCTTCTAACAATCATCAGAATATATTATCATGAATGATATATCTTCTCTATCTTCTTGTACACTCTCAACTGTTTTTTTTTTTTTTTTTTTTTCTTCTCAGCAGGTTTCTGATCATGTTTTCTGATGCAATTTTACATGAATACAGATACTGATATGTTTATTTTTATTCATGTAGAATCTTCATATGTTGTCAGATCTGTATCTGCTAATGATAGTGAACTCAATGTTAAATCATTGATTAAGAACTTGAAGAATGTGATAATGAAGAAATTATCTATATTATATATAACTGAGTCTTCTACATTCTTCTCTGTTCTCTCTGTTTCTTTCTCTGCTACTTTCTCTCAATCTTCTATATCTGTCTCTGTGTCTGATTCTCTCACTCTCACTACCTCTGTTTCTGCAATTCTTATTTCTGCTACTTCTGGTTTTACTGTCTCTGCTTTCATTATCAGCTCTTCTCATTTCAAGGAGATATTATATAGACTTAATAAATCATGTTTCTCAGTGTATACACTCTCACTCTTCTTATCAACTCTCAGAATGATTTATTATATAAAGACTGTGTATAATATAACTATCTGAAGCTCAGTCACAGACACTAATTATTATATCTGTTTTAAATATTTGTAATAAGATAATTATTTATTTATATCAGAGAATCACTCTCTTCTCTAATAGTGTTAAGATTATAAATCTTTTTCTTTTTTATCTTTTTTTTCTAATACTGATTTTTCTGTTCTTAGAGAAAATTATTATGAGTTTTACTGTGTATAAAGTCATGATGTTCACAGATATTAAGAAGCTTTTTATAACTATAAAGTTTAATATCACAGAGATATTCACTCTGATGAATTTCTTCAGAATAATAGATCTGTATTAGCCTATTCTCTGATATCTGTCATCTGACTTTGTAATACAGGTAAAAGATATCTGTGTTTTTAAGAACAGAAATGCAGATATTGTACTCTTTTACATCTGCAGATATGAGACTTATACATCTTGTCTGAGATGTCATTATAAGAATGAGTTATTTGTACACTGTATTCTGCTTTCTGCATTCTTCTGTGTTTCTCTCTCTCTTTCTGAGAAGTCTCATGTGTGTTGTAATTGCATGTACAACTCTAAGACTAGCACATATTCATTCAGTAACTGTTCTTATCTCTGATTTTACAATTTTTATACACTAATAATGATTCTTAGTTGCTTCAGCATCAGAGATCATTCTAATCAAAGATAATAATACTGCTGAGACTACTCTCTTCTATTCTCAAGCTTCTTCTGTTGCTTTCTCTCTCTTCTCTGTAGAGAAGATTGTGCACATACTGAGTTATAAGTGTTTGATCTCAGATAACTTCTGCTGTCATTTATCTAATTCTATATCTTCTTCTTCTTCTGTTTCTTCTGTCTTTGCTCTCTCTGCTCTGACTTCTAATTCTGCAGATTTCATACTCTTCTTCCATTTGATCTCTGAGTGTTCTCAGAGATTGAGATGACTTAGTCTCACATATTCATAGATGTTTCAGATAGTTTATTCTCTGTGATCTCTGTAATTGAACTGATATAAACAGTTGAATTTAACTCTGAATTTCTTTTTCTTCTGTAATCTGATTCATATACAAGTCTGCTGCTTTGAGATCACTCTTTACTATATTATACTCACTGTCTGCAGTACATTATCATATGACTGGCTACAGTCTCATTACTTATTAAAGTGTGATATTTATCTGATTTCTTCATTACTTCTCATTCTTTTCTTATAATTATGAAAAGATCAGAATAAGTGAGATTATCTGATTTATAAGTATCTATGATTTCTCTTACTTTGTAAGACTTTTCAATTATAAGTCTCTTCTTTTTCAATACTGATGATAGTGCTGTAGATGATTATAATTCACTTAAGTCTTATATCTTTACTTTTATAAGTTGTGAATCATTTATTAAGTTATATAAGACTCATCTCTCTGGTTCTTTCAATGCATATGTTCTCAGAGAATGTGATTTGAGTATTTTATATGATTCAAATTATCTAGATTGAAACTTCTCAGAACTCTCATTGTATATGAGAACTCATATTCTTATCTTGAGACTCAATTTCTTAACTAGTGAGTCTCATATTCTTTTCAATTGAATTGCTTAATTCAGAAGTAACTTGTTAGCTTTTGCATGTGCATGGCTGATCTCTTTCAATCTTGGTTCTGTGTCTGTGACTGTTGCATTCACAGCTGCTGTTTCCTTCTCCATCTTTTCTGAAGCATTCTCTGGGATGCGCGGATGCAATCCATACAACAGGTAGAATGATGAACACTTGGAGACTGCATGCTGCCGAATTCGCATGGCTAATAGCACCTGACTGAGATATTCATTCCATAATCTTGTATGCTTGCCCACTAGATATTTCATCAGCATGTTGCCCAAGATTTCATTCAAGTGTTCCATCTTCCTGTTCATCCGCGGATGATATGATGTTGTTCTACAATGTCTTGTCTGTAACTGGCCCACGAAATGCCTCACTGCTCCTCCTATGAGGTTCGCACTGTTATCAGTTAGGATCTCGCGCGGCATTCCATAGTTGACATAGATCTCATCAGGTAGGAACTTCGCCACCCCCCCCCCTTTTATCCCTTTGGGTGGAGAGCGGTCTCCTTTGAATCTGGTTCACCGCTCCCATCCCTTTTCTCACACCTCATCTGTTCGCGTACCATACATGGCATTCGCCTGGGCATGGAGTTTTCCCCCTACAAGCAAAGCAGCATTAATCAGATGCTCTTCTGCTCACCGCTCTTCATACACTATCTTTTGAGATGTTCTAGGACCACACTGGCATGATAACTATGAATTGCTTTGTAGATGGAATTATCATGCTCTGGAGGAGCCTGCGCTCCTCACCGGTTTTTAGACATGCTACCAGATGTGATTCAAAGGTCCCCTCCTTCTCAGTGTACGATTACAGGCGTACGCTGGCTTCTTATATATCATACACTAAATTAATTAGTGGCCGCTATGGCCCCCTTACATTCGTAAGCAAGTTCGGAAGCGGCCGCGTTATTATCCGACGGTCGCACGTTCTTCCGAACCACACCGACGGTCGTACGTTCTTCCGAACCACAGTTCAATAGTGAAATGAAAGAATCTATGAAGTGTAACAGAATAGTCTATATGATTAATCAGGCACAGCCTGCCACATTAGTCCTCTCTTTTCAGAAGCAGTTCTCATCAGTCAAGAGTCACTGTTTCAGATAACACAGAACTCAGAGTTCAGATTGATTGATTGTAGCTAACTCATTTTATAAGATATTATCAGCTGTGACTGTGAGATCTCTTATTGAGAATATTCTCAATCTCTCACTCAAGCTTATTATCTTCTTCTATGATGCCTGATGACTGTCAGTCAGAAGTCAGTTAAGAAGAGAACAGATCAGTGATAGTGCAGTGAAGTAAGCTTGTATGAAATACATTATAAATCTCTGATGATGTGTTAAAATAGTAGTTATAACTATCTAGAACTTCTATCACTTTATACTTGATATAACAGTAATCTAGTGTACAAGATAGACATATGATTTGTATATTCTTAAGATTCAATTATATCAGATCTTCTATCTTATATTATTCAGTGAGATCTCAGTGAACATTAATTTAATTCTCTTGATCTTGTTTCACAGTTGTCATAGAGGCCTCTGCTCAATCACAGATATCTCAAAGCTTTATTACTATATTATCAGCAATCTGAATTGAATTGCAGAGATTCAGTGTAAACTGTGAAATCTCTAGAAGATTCAACACTTTCATGTGATAATCATATGTAAGAAAGAACAGGCTTATATCTATTAAAATAGTATCTTATTCATTGATAGTAATCTCTGCATGTAAAAGCAGATCATATCAATCATTTTATAAGTGATTACAGAACTTGTGAAGATAATTCTTTACAGTCTGAATTATTCATTCTGATATATTATCAGTCTCAGAGTGATAGACAGTTGATAGATAACATATAATCTTGAGAACTTAACAGATTCTTTTTCAGAGAGTGCTTATAAATTAACAGTTCTGATCTGATACTATAGATCTCAGTAATTCATATATCTGATAGAATAGACTTCATAGAAAAGCTTCAGTAACTTGTTCAATGTTCATCTTATTACAAGATTTCAATATTATATCTTTACTCAATTAATTCACAATGATCAGAATGTTTCTATAACTCTTACTCTTAGATAGATTGATAGTGAAGTCAATTACTACATCTTATCAGATTCTATCAGAGATATTGAGTGATTTCAATAGATCTTTTCTACAGTTCTTTCATGATATAACAGAAGAACAGTGATTATAGTTTCAGATAAAGTATCTGATACTGTTTAATATCTCAGATCAGTAGAACTCTTAGAAGATTATTCTATACAGCTGTTTACAGTCTGAATGACTGATTATATATAAATTATACATCTCTTACATTATCTGAGTGTGTAAGAGTTCAGAGTGAGAGACTCAGTATTATTTGTGAAATTATAGAATGTTATTATCATTGATTGAACATTCTGAGATATCAGTTCTTATACATAGTTCTGAGGAAAATCAGAGTGCTTCTTAATATACTGCTTCAGTGAGAATCTGAAGAAGTTCATCTATCTGAGCTACTGTATATCACAGTTCATTCAGTGTAGAAGAAGTGAAGATATCAATAGCAGTTCTAACTGAAGAAGCATGTATAGTTCTAATCAGAGAAGTATGTATAGTATCATGAACTGTTTTATCTTAATTAACTAGTATCTTCAGATTCAAGAGCTGATGCTCTCAATTCATTCAGAAAGTATCTGTTACATCAGATGATATATCTTGCTCTTATCATGAAAGAGCATCTGCTATCAAGTTCTGGCTGTCAGAACAGTAGTGTATTATAAAATAAAAGCTGCTTAAGAACTCAGATTATTGCATCTGTTATTCAGTGAGTTTATAGATAGTTATAAAGTATTTAAGATTCTTATAATCTGTGATTATCTTAAATTCAGAGACACTTTGAAGTTCAGAGTTTTATTCTTCTAAATAGTGTATAGTTGTGAGAAGTTTCTTATCATAGATCTTATAATTGCATTCAGTGAGACTCAGTTTCTTAGATATAAAGATATATGATTATAGAACATCTTTATTATTATATTACAATATCACTTCTTCTATTATATAGTCAGAGAAATCAGCCTCAATCACTATCTTATAATCAGGATTGAATATTATCAGCAGAGAGATATTAATGAATATCTTCTTTATTTATATAAATGCAGTTTCAGTTTTCACTGATCATTGAAATACTGAGTCTTTCTTAATGAGATCTGTAAGTGATCTTACAATATCTAAGAAGTTTTATATAAATCACTGATAGAAGTTAGTGAATTCAATGAAGCTTTGTACATCTTTCACAGTATATAAAGCTTTCTATTTGAGAATGATAGAGATCTTCTCAGAATTCATTTGAATTCTCTTACTAACTTCTATAATGAAATCTAAGTATTTACTACTCTTAACTTCAAAGTCATACTTATCAATATCAATTGATAGTTCTGCTTCTTGTAGTTATTGTAATACTCTTTACACATACTCTTGATATTCTTTTCTGAATTTATCAGTGAAGATGAGGATGTTATCTAGATAAGCAGATACAAACTTATCAAGAAAATCTCAGAGTGCTCAGTTGATATACTTCTGAAATATACTGAAGATGTTAGTCAGCTCAAAAGATGTGACTATTCATTCAAAGAGATTATAACATATTTAGAATACTGTAAGTCATTCATCTTCTTCAGTAATACAAATCTTATGAAACACAGCAATGATATCTAGTTTTATAAATTATTGAGCTCACTCAATTCATGCTAGAATTTCATTGATAAGAGATAAGAGATATCAATCTTTCTTTATCAATCTATTCAGATCTCAGTAGTTCACACAGAATCAGAGTTCTTTATCTAGCTTCTTTATAAAGAGAATAGAAGCTGCAGTAGAAGAGTTACTAACACATATAAATTTCTTATCTAACAGATTATTGAGTGTCTTTCAGAGAAGAAGAAGTTCATCTTAAGACATATTATAAAAAGAGTCTTATGATAATTCAGAGTTCTTGTTATTCTTCTTTTTCAACTTGATACTGTGATTCACTTCTGAACCTTGTAAGAGAGGTAGATTTGTAGCATTATTATCTTGTCAGAAGACATCTAGATATTCATAATATTGTTAAGAGAGTTTCATACAAGAATCTGTTATTATAACACAGAATAACTTTTCTAGAGTCTTTTTAATATCAGTCAGACTAACAGAATAGATTGATACATAAATCTGCTGTTAACAATTCTTTCAGCAACTTCTTTTTCTGAGTACTTTATAGGTGTTGACAGAGATCTGTGTCAGGTTCATAGTCTTGTAAATATCATTCTCATGAATTCTATTGTTGTTAGAGAATATCAAGCTTCTATTTTAAGTGTTCAATAAGATGCCTTGTTCAGATAGCCAGACAAGTTCTAATATAAGATTATAATCAAGATTATCAACTTCATATACATAGGTATCTTCATATTGATGTTCTCTCACATCTATAGTGAGCTTCATCATATAACAGGTACAAATGTCTTTTGAATCATTAAATTCTGTGAGGAGTCAGGGTCTTGATAAGAGGATACACTGAAGATTATAATGTCTTACAACTGAAGATTTTATCATTGCATAGTAGCATAGACTGCTGTCTATCATGGCTTTCATATTATACATGTTATCAATCACAGTAGATACAAGAATCACATTCATTATCATTTTCTCTTCAAATTGTTATTATTCAATCTCTTCAAGCTTCTGTTTATAAATTTGATTAGAAGCTAATCTTTTTCCTGTTTCATCAGAGTATTCTTATAATTATCTTCTGAATCTTTCTTCACTGCAATATGATTGACATGAACAGACACTGATTCATTCTTTGAATAAGAAGACACTGATCTTTCTCTTAATTAAGAAGATGTCAGTCTTTCTCTTAAGTGTGAGAACACATAGGTTAATCAGCAGTTGAAAGTGATATGTTCTAATTAGTTACAGTTAATGCATACTTCACATGAACATCAATCAGTGACTTCTTCAGAAATGATCTCAGAGATTCAGAAGCCTGTTCAGACAGCAGAGACTCTTGCTTATATATAGACATTCAAGTCTACTCAATTCATGATATCTGCATTATTGTTATTTCTCATTGCAGGTGTATGAGTTGCTGAGATGTAACATCTTCTATCACTGTTCTGTATACTCTTGAGCTTGATAAGACAGTCATTTATTGTTCAGAGCTATGTGCAGAAGTCTTTATAAGTCTGGTCTTTATCTACACTTATAAGAGTCTGTAAGAGTTTGAAAGTTAATGTCTTCTTGAGCATGCTAATCTTTATTTAATTCTCTCAAGATTGATCATCTGCTTCTAGAATCTTGATGTTGAAGTCAGGAATGAATGTTGTAAGAGAAGTGTTTCTCTGTTAAACACTCTGTAATTAATTTAATGCTTTCTGTTGCATGGCAGTGTCTTGAAACAGAATATCAAGATGTTTCATGATGTTGTCAGGCATTTGCAATACTGATTCACATGCTTTCATTCATGAATGAAACTTATGTTTCATGCGATTCTTCAATCTTTCATTGATATATCAATCTTGATTGATTAATGAACTGATGACATCTTCATCTATACTCAGTTTCATGAGCATTTTCATCCTTCATGATGAGTAGAGAGTGAGATTAGAAGCATTAAAATATACAGAAGCATCTAAGCATTCTTTCAGCACTTTTATACTCAATTCTGTAGATGTTGAAATTGCATGAGTTAATTATTAAATCTCTTTATATTGCAGTTATTACATTGCATGTATATCAGCTATTTATTATTGTTGTAATTTCAACATTGCTTGAAGTCACTGTGACATCATGTCTATGCTCATGTTCAAGGGTTTCATATTATAATTAGACATGATTATATTGATTGTCAGATGTATGATATCTGTGAAATCTGAAGAAGTGTAATCATATTCTCATTTATCTGAGTGTCAGAACTCTCAGATCTTTCACTGATATTCTCTTATAAAATCTTACTCTCTTCATAAGATCTTGTTACAGGGTCAGGGTGACTGACAAGCAAGCTTCTATCTGAGAACTTGATGTTCACTTAACTGTTTGACTGTTTCTCTATTTCTTACATGTTCAGATATCTCTCAATGAATAATCATTTCTAATGAGAAGATGATGCATGGATAATCATTTCTAATAAGAAGACAATGAATGTTTTTCTAATGTAAGAGGTCTACACTGAATAGATTGATATGATATTGATAGATCTTATATAACAAAGAGAAAAATGTTAAAGAAGGAAAAGAAAGAGAAAGTGTAGAAATCAGCAATCAGAGTGAATATTTATACATGTATGTGATGATGTACACAGTGAAGCGTCAGGGCGGAAGAATCTATACGCGTTCATAGCGGCCGAGGATTGGTGATTGAGAATGGCTGAGAATCGGGGTGTATATGTTCAATAGTGGAATGGAAGAATCTATGGAGTGTAACGGAATAGTCTATATGATTGATCGGGCGCAGCCCGTCACAATAGTAAAAGCTTTCAAACTTGTTGAGATAAAATCTTATAAAAGAGGAAATAACTTGAAGAAGATATGAATATTCTCTGATAGTCAAGCTGCTTTAAAAAGACTTAGAAATAGTCAGATTTATAATGATTAAATGAATCTTAAACTAATTTTAAACTCTGTTTTGAAAATTCAAAAGAGAAGAACATCAAAACTGATAATTCATCTACACTGAGTTCCTGCTCATATGAATATTCATGATAATGAATTGACTGATTCAGCAGCTAAAAAGGGTTCAGAATAAGACAGATCTATTCAAAAAACAGTGTCCTGATCTTTTATAAAGAGAAAGATAAAAGAATCTTGTTTAAACAAGTGAAATGAAAGCTGACAGAAAAAAAAGAAGAGTATACATTATTCAAGATTTGAGATAAAACCTAAGTAGAAATCTTGTTCAATTAAATGTAAAGAGAAAATATTCTCATCTATAATTCAGCTGAAACTAGAATATGATTATTTCAAATCTTATATATAAAGATTTGATGATAGATTTGATTCAACAGAATGTTCATTCTGCAATGTAAATGAAAATACTCAGTATATTGTAATGCATTGTGCATTATATAATAGTCTCAGAGCCAGATTGAAAAAGAAGTATGATTTAAATCAATTAAATATGAGGTTCTTAGTCTCAACTGAGACAGGAATTAAATATCTAATAGACTTTCTATCAGAAACTCAAGCAGCTACAAGAAAACAGCTGAATTCAGAAGTATCTGAATATGAAGAGGTGGAAATTGATTGAATGTAGTCTGTTAAAACAGCTATATACTATCTTTTAATAATTTTGATTTGATATAGTCTCTCTTTACTTTACTTTTCCTTTTTATTCTTTTCTATCTATCTATTTATTTTGTTCATCTTTAAGACTGTGTTTTCTTTTCTTTTGTTATGATATTATCAAATGGTTTCAAAGTATCAGAAGGTGTTAAAATACTGCAATTTATAAACAGTTTTTGTATTCTGAGCTAAAATTTTCGGATTTTGCATATCTGAAATTGGTAAATGTATAATAGTTAACTTTATAGATATAGGAAAAACCCTGAGAACTAAAAGTTCTCAGGTAGATGTCATAGTCTCTGACTGCATACATTTATAAATGCAGAATAATAATAATAATAATAATAGAGTCTTCAACATAGTTTGTGTATACTCAGTGTGTTCTTTCTTCTTCACAGAGTACATTATCACATCATTCAGATATATTATCACAAAGACATTCAGATATACATGAAGTGTTTTATTAATGAAAGACTGAAATACTGTAGAAACATTAGTTAAATCAAAAGATATTACTAGATATTCAAATAATCTCAGCATAGTTTTAAAAACAGTCTTTTATTCATTCTCAGACTGTAGTCACAGCTGTGTATATATATTAATTACATTCAGTTATGTAAATATGACAGCTTTTATAAGACAGTTGATCACATTCTCAATCAGAGACAGAGAATAGCAACTCTTTATAGTCTTGAAGTTCAGATTATAATAGTTTATACACAATCTGAGTTTATTATTCTTCTTTATAAATATCACAGAGACTTCTGTAGAGATCTGTGAAGATTAGATAAAGTTATTCTTCAGATTCTTCTTTATATAAGTCGGCAAGACCTCTGTCTCATAATCAAACAGCTTGTAGTTTAATTCTCAGAAGAGTTTCTACTCTTCTATTAAATCTATTATCAGATTCTTCTTACAGTGAGATAAAAGCTCAGCTGTCTTAGCTCAACTGAATATCTCTGTAATATCTCAGTATTTCACTGAGAACTTCATAGTTTTTATAAAGTTATTATATAGATGAGCTTGTCTTCTCTAATTAACTCTACAGTATTAACTAATTCTATCTCTGTAAGTGAGTCTGTTAACACTGATCAGAACTATAAATCTGACTTACAGATAGCTATATACAGATTATATCTTTGAAGTTATACAAGTTTTAAATACATGTCATCTGTGATATCTGTGATAATTACAGTTTTCATAAATTTTCTTCAAGTTCTGAAGAGATCTTGTAATTCAAAGATGACTCTTATGAGTCTCTCAGCTCTCAGATCTGAGTTCTCATACTCTGCTTATTATAAGAGCAGATTCTCAGTTTTTATCACTTAGCTCATTTACTTTATAAGCTTTAAAGACACTACAGTGATCTGAGATTCTGAGTTCATTAATACTTTTCATACTTACAGAGCAGTAGTACTGTGATACAGTCTCTTTCTGTAAGTATACATTTTCATTGAGAAAGTAACAGATTCAGATATCAACTTTAAGACTCTTAAGAAGACTGTTACTGACTCTGTCTATAACTCTTTAAATTTCTATTTTAATTTATCTGAACAGTTTATGTGAAGATGTTCTGATTTAGAATAGATAAAGTAAAGATTCTTTTTCTTAATCTCTCTATTATATACTCTATTTACAGAAGCTTATGAAGCTCTCTCTTTCTACTCAGCAGTCAGATATAAATCTCTCTATATCTTATTATCTTTCTTTAATAAATCTGTTCTCTGTTATTCTGACTCTTATGAGACTGATTAGTAATTCACTCTCTGTAGATCTGTGACTCTTACAGTGATCTGTAAGTGATGAATAAGAGTAATCAGTTTCTTCAGAGTCAAGAGCTTAGAGTTTTACTCAATGAGCTTGTTCTGTATATCTTTATTCAGTCTTTTTATAAATATTATCATTCAGATCTTATTTCAGAGCCCTGTTTTCATAGATCTTAATTCATATCACAATTTTATAAGACACATGTAAGTAGTCTTCATCAGATTTCTCACCTCTTTTTCTAATATTGATAATCACAGCTCAGATGTTCTCTATCTGACTCATAGAGTCTTTCAACTTATTCTTCAGATAGATCTTAAGAATGAACTAGTGAGATCTTTCATAATTATTCTCTAGATGATTCAGTCAATTCTTAACTTCAGTGTAGTAGAGATCTGTTATTATATAGATAACAGCTTCTTCATCTTTCATATCATACAGTCAGGCTTGTAAGTCAATTTTAAATATAAACTTGTTAAATGTTTTATAGATTATGATTCAGTAGATAATCTTAAGTGATTATAACTTAAGAAAGTTTCTTTTCAGTTTGTAAATATCTCTAAAGATCATGTCTAGAGACTCAGTTCAAGAGTCTTTACAGATAGTAAGCATTTCTTGTAGAAAAATAGCTTAGTTCTATAAGAAAAACTTAAGAATCTTCTTCACTGAGATTGATTTATTTATAAGTTTAAAGAGTTTCTCTGTCACAGATTCAGAGAATAATATCTTATAAGTAATTAATAACTTCTCTGAGACTTCTTTTATAGAAGTTATTCATCATTCAGATAACTGTTTCTGAGTGTCTGCAGTAGAGTTTGTAAAAGTTAAAGTATATAAGTTTCTAGTTCTTTTAGTTTTAATAAGTGATTGCTGACTGACAGAGCTTGAAATGTAAGAATAAGTGCTGACAGATGATGATTCAGATGTTTACAGCTTGATATGATATGTACTATTAACTACTAGAAGTATTCACAGTAGAAAGATAAAATGTAGAGATTAAATATATAATAGTATTCAAGCTGAGTTATAAATAATATTCATGAACTTCAGTCTATATAGTTGTATGTAGCCAAGGGCCGCTAACCCTATTAATTACATGAGAGATAGAAATAGAGGTAAAGCATTCATGAGAAGCGGGATTTCTTACAAGATCAGAAAAGGCAGAATTTTAAGATGCAGATTAATCTGACTGAAGAGAAATAGTAAGAACTCTTCTCTGAGAAGACAGCAGAGAGAGATTTTAAGATAATTATTATCTTAGATAAGAAGAAAAAGAAGAAGAATAAGAATGAGAAGTGAATTATAAAGAATAATGAGAAGAATGAGAAAGAGAACAAAGATAATAAGTAGAAAAAGTTTTTTTCTTTTCTATATTAATTAGTTGTAGACTTAGTAGCTGTTAAATAATAATTGAAATTAATTTTCAGTTTTTCAAAATTATTGTACAAGTTGTAATCAATGTCAGAAATAATATATAAATATATATTTAACTATTATAGTTTACAAATCACTATAATATATAAGTGTGAACATTGTTTCAACATTGATACTTATAATATTAATATATTTTTAATAATATTATCTGATGACATAATTTAGTAATACTCTCTTTCACAATATTAATATATTTCAAGAAATATGATAGAGACTAATCAAAATTATTTATTTACTTTTATATATTAATGATATTTAATCTGAGTTAGTACTAAAATTATGACTAAGCTAAGAAAGAAGACTATTTTCTCTTATAATAATTCTTCTTACACACATCAGTGATCAGTTATTGAAAATAAATTATTATCTTTCTTAAATTATTATTATGTCTTCTGAAATCACTTCTTTCACTTCTTTTACTTCTATTGAAGATTCACAAACTCTTCAAGAAATCACTATGAATCACAAAAGTCTATATTGTTTACAATTTAATACAGAATGCTCTCTTTTAATTATAATGAATAATTACTTCATTCTTCATATCTGATTTCAGATTATGAAATTTATGAAAAACTCAACACAAACACTGAGATGAACTATGAAATAATTATCAACAGATTGTATTATAGATTACTAAAGAGTCATCTCTCTGCTATAATCACTGCAACTTCATTCAGAAATATTCATCTTAAACTGATTATAACTCTGAAGAAATTTCCTGACATCTGAAGTCATCAGAATGCAGACAATAAAAGAAAAATAATCAGAAAATTACTACTGAGCTGATAAATTACTCTATCAGATTGTGACAGGCTGCGCCTGATCAATCATATAGACTATTTCATTACACTCCATAGATTCCGCCGAAAGCTCCGATCCTCAGTCCGCTAAAAAGCTCCGATATTCAGTCGCTGATCCTCAGCTGAAAAACTCATGAAATTTCTATTCTTCTGCCCTGAAGCTTCACTGTGTACATATATAAATATTCACTCTGATCACTGATTTTCACACTTTCTCTTTCTTTCCTTCTCTCACATTTTTCACTTTGTTATATAAGACCTATATATTATACTGATCTATTCAGCATAGGTCTCTTACACTTGAAAAACATTCATCATCTTCTTATTAGAAATGATTATTCATCAAGAAGATATTCAAATATGTAATAATGTGTAAGAAATAGAGAAATAATTAAACAGTTAAGTGAACACTGAGTTCTCAGATAGAAGCTTACTCATCAGTTACTCTGACTCTGTAACAAGATCTTACAAAGAGAACAAGATCTTACAAAGAGAATGTCAGTAACAGATCTGAGAGTTCTGACACAGATATATGAGATATTTATATTCTTACACTTCTTCTGATTTCACAGTTATCACACATCTAATGAATGATACAGCTATGTCTACTTATAATATAAGAGAACTCTCAAATGCGAGCATAGATACAGTCTCACAGTGACTCTAAGCAATATTAAAATTACAACAGCAACAGATAGCTGATATGCATGCAACTTAATAATATCAATATGAAGAGATTCAACAATTGTCTCAATAAGAAATCTCTGCACAGATAATTTCAACACTGACAGAATTGAATATAAACATAATATGAATATCAAAGAAATACTTAGATACTTCTGCATATTTCAATGCTTATGATCTCACTCTCTACTCATCATAAAGATTGAAAATGCTTGCAAAACTAAGTGTAGATGAAGATGCTATTGATTCACTAATCAATCAAGATTGATATATCAATGAACAATTGAAGAATTGTGTGAAATAGAAGTTTTATTCATGAATGAAAGCATGTGAACCAGTGTTATATACACCTGATAATATTATCAAACAGCTCAATGTTCTGTTCGAAGACAGTGCTATATAACAGAAGATATTAGATTGATTACAGAGTGTCTGACAGAGAAATACTTCTCTCACAACATTTATCCCTGATTTTGAGACCAAGATTCTAGAAGTAGGTGATCAATCTTGAAAGAATAGAATGAAGATTAGCATGCTTAAGAAGACACTAACTTTCAAACTTCTACAGACTCTCATAAGTGTAGATGAAGACCACACTTATGAAGGTTTCTGCATACAACTTTGAACATTAAATGATCACCTCACTAAGCTTAAGAGTATATAGAACAGTGACAGAAGACCTTACATCTCAGCTACTTATACATCTGCATCAAAGAATAACAATGCAGATATCATGAATTGAGTGAACTCAAATGTCTATATACAAACAAGAGTTTCTGCTGTCTGAACAGACTTCTGAGTTCTCAGAATCACTTCTGAAGAAGTCACTGATTAATATCAACAAGAAGTGTGTATCAACTGTAATTAACTAGAACATATCACTTTCAACTGCTGATCAGTCTATGTGTCTTCCCATTTCAAAGAAAGATTAACACTGATGGTACATGGCAATCACATTGCATTAAAGAAAGATTCAGAAGACAACTATAAAGATATCTTAATGAAACAGGGAAAAGATTAGCTTCTGTTCAAATTCACAAACAGAAGCTTGAAGACATCAGACAATAATAATTTGAAGAGAAAATGACAATGAATGCAATTCTTATATCTACTTTGATCAATAACATGTATAATATAAAAGCCATAATAGACAGCAGTTCATGTTATTATACAATGATTAAAGCTTCAGTTGTAAGATGTTATAACCTTTAGTATATCTTCTTATCAAAACTGTGACTTCTCACAGAATTTGATGACTCAAAAGACATTTGCATTCATTACATGATGAAGCTAAACATAGATATTAAGAGACATTAACATGAAGATACCTATGTATATGAAGTTGATAATCTTGCTTATAATCTTATATTAGAACTTGTCTGATTATCGGAACAAGGCATCTTATTAAATACTCAAAACAGAAGCTTAATATTTTCTAACAATGATAGAATTCATGAGAATAATATTCACAAGACTATTAACCTAACACAGATCTCTGTCAATACTTATAAAATGCTCTGAAAAAGAAGTTATTAACAGAATCACTGACAAGATTACTAATAACAGAATTATATAGTAATCTACTTCATCAGTCTGACTGATATTAAAAAGACTCTAGAAAAGTTATCTGATGTTATAATAACAGATTCTCATATAAATCTCTCTCAATAATATCATGAATATCTAGATGTCTTTCAACAAGATAATAATACTACAGATCTAGCTCTCTTATAAGGTTCAGAAGTGAATCACAGTATTCAGTTAAAAAAGAAAAATGATAAAGACTCTGAATTATCATGAGGTCTTCTTTATAATATGTTCTGAGATTAACTTCTTTTTCTTTGAAAGACACTGAATGATCTGTTGAATAAAGAATTCATACACATTAGCAACTCTTCTGCCACAGCTTCTATTCTCTTTGCAAAGAAATCAGGTGAAGAACTTTAATTCTGTGTGAACTCTCAAGGATTGAACAGATTAATAAAGAAAGATCACTATTCTTTATTCCTTATTAATGAAACTCTAGCTTACATCAGACAAGCATAATGATTTACAAAGTTAGATATTATCACTATGTTTTATAAGATCTGTATCACTGAAGATGATGAGTGACTTACAGTATTTCAAACATGATATGATCTCTTTGAATGAGTAGTCACACTCTTCAGACTGACTAACACTCTTAGCATATTTTAGAAGTATATCAACTGAGCACTCTAAGATTTCCTTGATGAATTCATATCTGCTTATCTCAATGATATTCTCATCTTCACTGATAAGTTCAGGAAAGAATATCAACAACACATGTAAAGAGTATTACAATGATTATAAGAAGCAGAACTATCAATAGACATTGATAAATGTGATTTCAAAGTCAAGAGTACAAAGTATCTAGGTTTTATCATAGAAGCTGATAAGAGAATTTGAATGAATTCTGAAAAGATCTTCATTATTCTTGTATAAGAAGCGTCACATTCTGTGAAGAATGTATAAAGCTTTATCAGATTTACTAACTTTTATCAGTGATTTATACAAAACTTCTCAGATATTGTAAGATCACTTACAGAACTCATTAAAAAGAACTCAGTATTTCAGTGATCAGTGAACACTGAAGCTGTATTTATACAGATAAAGAAGATATTCATTAATATCTCTCTGCTGATAACATTTAATTCTGATTGTAAGACAGTTATTAAAGCTGATTTCTCTGACTATATCACAGAAGAAGCTATATTATAATATAATAATGAAGATATCTTATAATCATATATTTTCATATCTAAGAAACTGAGTCCTGCTAAATGCAATTATGAGATCTATGATAAGAATCTTCTCACAATTATACACTGTTTAGAAGAATGAGACTTCAAACTTTAAAATATCTTCAAATTTGAGATAATCACAGAGCATAAGAACCTCAAGTACTTTATAATCACTTATAAACTTACTGAATAACAGATGTAATAATCTGAGTTTCTGAGTCACTTTTATTTTATAATACACTACTGTTCTGACAGTCAGAACTGTAAGAGGCCTACGCCGAATAGATCAGTATTATATTGATAGGTCTTATATAACAAAGATAAAAATGTTAAAGAAGGAAAGAAAGAGAAAGTGAAAGTGTGAGAATCAGCAATTGAGGTGGATATTTATACATGTATGTGATGGTGTACACAGTGGAGCTTCGGGGCGGAAGAATATGCACGCGTTCATAGCAGCCGAGGATTGGTGATCAGAAATGGCTGAGAATCGGAGTGTACACTACGCGTGTTCATAGTGGCCGCGGATCAGCGATTGGGAATGGAAGAATCTATGAAGTGTAATGGAATAGTCTATATGATTGATCAGGCGCAGCCTGCTACATTAGCCCCTTCTTTCCAGAAGCAGTTCTCATTGATCAAGGGTCACTGTTTCAGATAATACAGAACTCAGAGTTCAGGTCAGTTGATCATAGTTAATTCATTTTATAAGATATTATCAGCCACAGCTGTAGAATCTCTTATCAAGAATATCTTCAATCTCTCACTCAAGCTCATTATCTTCTTCTATGATGTCTGGTGATTATCAGTCAGAAGTCAGTTGAGAAGAGAACAGATCAGTGATAGTGCAGCAGAGCAAGTTTGTATGAAATACATTATAAATCTCTGATAATGTATTAAGACAGTAGTTATGACTATCTAGAACTTCTATCACTTTATATCTGATATGATGATAGTCTAGTGTATGAGATGAATATGTGATTCATATATTCTTGAGATTCAATTATACAAGATCTTCTATCTTATACTGCACTGTGAAATCTCATTAGATGTTGATTTGATCTTCTTAATCTTATTTCACAGTTATCATGAAGGTCTCTGCTCAGTTACAGACATCTCAGAGCTTCATTACTATATTATCAGTGATCTGAATCAGACTGTGAGAGTTCAGTATAAACTGTGTGATCTCTAGAAGATTCAACACTTTCATGTGATATTTATATGTAAGAAAGAACAGACTTATATCTATTGAAATAGCATCTTGATCATTGATAGTAACCTCTGTATATAGAAGAAGATCATGCTAATTATCTTATAAGTGATTACAGAACTTATAAAAATAATTCTTTACAGTCTGAATTATTCATTCTGATGCATTATCTGCCAGGTCACGTGATCTGGCTTACTAATCCTTCCACCATATAACTTCCCACAAAGCTAGCAACCTTTCAATCACACAAGCTTTACACCTTCCACAGGTTATGAGACTCATTTTGCACAAAATCGCTGCCAATTCGGGATTTCTTGTCAATATAATCTATTTGAACTACTGCTTCATTCGATACACTCATCAGGAGTTAAAATTGTCTTATTCTATCAGTATTAATGTGTTTGAGATCTTGATGATCAATAATACTACTGCTCACTTAAAAAAGAGGCTTGCAGAAAACACACCACATTTGCAAAAAAGCAAGAAAAGAGAATGATATTGACAAGGATTTAATAAATGAATATCAAGATGGCGGATTCAATATGATCTCACTCACATACATATTCACAATCTCACATCCTTTTCACTGAATCAGTTGCAGTTGATGATGATGATAATTCTTCACACTTACACTCTGCCAGTGAACATCCTTCTGAAGCCTTTGAAAGCTTCATTGAAGAACACCTCAAAACACTCTCTTGATTTGAAGCTGGTTTGAATACAGCTTCTGACACAGTCAGGCCAGCCCCCTGATCTACTCAACAGCTTGATGCTGGTTCTCTTGATGAGAATAATGAACACTCAGATATCTATCATTCAGGCGAGGCAATATCAGACCAACAGATGAAGCATCTCAAGATAATGCTTGAGATGGACAAGGAGAAGCAAAGAGTTCTAGAACTCAAACTACAACTGAAAAAACTCTGTCAACAGAGATTCTCATCCTCTACAGATCAATCACAAGATGTCAACAATCATTCTGTCACCACATCAACAGCCTGTACAGCCACATGGAATTCTAATCTCAGTGAAAGGTTGGAATTCAATCTTTATGAACTGAATAGCTGTGTTGGCAAGACAATCTCCCAATTCAAGAAAGATGTCAAGAATACTGTGAGATCAAACAGTCTAACTGGTACATCTTATTACACCACATGAAGCATCTTCATGAAATCAAAACTGGTTGATACACAGTGTTAATATATGATAGAGAAACAACAGACTCAGAACTCTCTACAAAAAGATGATAAATGAGCATCATTCTGAGACACCAGAAACCGGTGGCTCTACACATTCATCTTGAACTTCTTGAGTGCAGGTGTCAGATCACATTTCTCCAAGCATGATGAAAATCAAATTGCTTATACTCTATGAAATGTGATTGAACAGGAATACTCTGTCCTCAAAACACAGTTACACTGTGAGACAGTTCTGGAATTCATGTCTCTTGATGGCACACAGGTCACCAATCTACATACATTCTTTGATAAGTTCTGGTCCATCATTACAAAATTGAAGATGTTGAATGCTTCCTCCTCAGATACATGAATATTTGATACCTTCTACTCAGTTCTACTCAACAATTGAAGAAATTATGTTCAGAAGAAGATAGAGAAGATACAGGATTTCAAATCCACAGCTGTGGTATTGAATATTGATCTTCTCATGAAGAAAATCTGTTCACAGCTTGATTCTTCAAAAGATAAAAAGAACCTGCCAAATATAGATTCTGCAGCCAACTCAGCTACAACAGCTACAACAGCTACAACAGCTATAACAGCCACACCAACTACCAGCAACAATACATCAAATCCGGCCCGTGGAGGCCGTACTGAACATGGTCATGACAGTACACAAGAGGGCTTCTGAAATCATTGAGAATCAGGAAATCCATCTACATGTTCTGAATGTGAGAGATCTCACTTTGGCATCTGTTGATTGATCAATTCAGACAATACTCTGAATAATTGAAGGATAAACAATGCTGTGAGAATAAAGAAATTCAAAGAAAAGAAGAAAAAGAACAATAGTAAGAGTAGAACTCAACTATTTATTACAGATGGATCAGACACCTATCAGATGACAAACCTCACAGAGATTATCAATGTGCCAGCCTGTTTCATGAAACCCCACAAGAATCCCCTCACTATATGAAATAGTGGCGCCGGATGCCACATAGCAAGTGATAGATCACAATTTTCAGAACTTATAGCAATCAATGATTCAACAGTTTAAGTGACTAACAAGGTCATTATAAAGGTTCAGAGTGTTGACACTATATTCATCTCAGTGAGTGAAAGATTGATAGAATTCAATCATATATACTACATGTCAGAACTATCTGCAAATCTGATCTTCACTGAGCTTATGAAACATCAGGGCTATATTCATCATGATATGCAAGTTGATGCTGAGAACTACTTTGAGTTTCTGTCATCTATCAACAGTGATATCTTCTACACCAATCTGTTCCACAATAATATTTACATCCTATCCGACAGCTCACCGACATTTCATGAGGTAATGAATGACTCAATGTATGAAGCAGTGATATATGTAGCTGTTCTGAAACCAAAGGCAATCTCAACAGATTACAATCTGAATGCTGGGTCTTTGAGGCCTTTCAGCTGTGAGAAGGTTGAACAGTTAATCAATTCTAAGAATTCAGATACTGATTTCTTTATTATCTCATCTTCATCTTAATTATCTGCAGTCCTTCTGAAACAGCTTCTGATAGATGAGTGGCATTGTTGACTTGGTCATATCAGCAAAAATAGTATATTAAAAATGATCAGAAACCTGTGATTTGATATTATTATTATCAGTCTGAAGAAATTATCATTCTGTGCCACATGTGTTAAGTCTAAACAGAAACACACTTTCTACAAGAATTCCACACCACATCATGCCACCTACAAGGCCTTGAAGATTTGAGTGAATATATTCAGTGATGATGAGACTCTTGAAATCAAGAATAATATATCATCTCACACTGGTAAGAAGCTTGCAATGGTGATAACAGATGATGCTATCTGTATGAGGTGGATATTCCTATTGAAATGCAAGCATGAGACATTGAGATATCTACAGATCTTCAATCAATTCATCAAGAATCTGCTGGGATGTGGCATTGCAATCATTCACTCAGATTGTGGAGAATTGAATTCAAATGCAGCCATGACATATATGCTCAGTGAAGATATAAAATGAGAGTCAACTCTTTCTCATACTTCACAGCAAGATGAAGTATCTGAATGATCAATCAGTTTGATCATTGAGAAGTTTCAATCACTATTAATAGACTCTTCAGCTCTGGAAAAGATGTGAGATGAGGCAGTTATTGCAGCCACAGAACTGCTTAACCTTATGTCAACCTCAACAATATTGTATGAGAGCCCTGAAAATACAAAGCTGATTACACTGTATAAGGCCTGGCTTAAAGCTCTATCTTCTGCATGCGGCATTTGCTGATGAGGTTGCAAAGCATTCTTGAAGATAGTTCTCAAGCTCATCAATAAGATGACTTCTCATTTCAAAGAGTTAATTTTTGTGAGTTATGATAGTTTTATCAATTATAGATTGATGAACCTCTTCAATGAGTGTTTATACATTTCAAAAGATGTTATCTTTCAGAAGAATCTTCATCTTGCTGATTCATTGATACTGATAATGCACAACCTGAAGATTCTACTCAACACAGCCTGTAAAGCAGCTGCAGCAATTTCTTCAGTAACATCAGGTCTACTCACTGCAGTCTGTTAAGAGACTGCAGTAATTTCTGATCTATACATTGATGAGAAAATCCAACCTGAGTGTTCATTATTTCTCATACTCACTAATAATTGATGGATTGACTATGAAATCTCCGCGAGAATACCTATCTTTTTAGTGCAGAATACACTGAACTTCTCAGAACTCACAGTTGAATCTGATGACTCTCTGACATCTACAAGGAATATCACTATAGTGAGGGAATCAACAGTGAAAGAATCTTCAGTGAGAAACAGTCTTGAAGATCTACTCACTGATCCCAAGATTGCTGCACTTTTAATCCTGAAAAACCTCACACACATCAAAGCTTTCATGGAATGGAAGTATTATTACAAGGCCTGTGTTAAAGAGATCAATTATTTGAAACAGATAGAGGCCTGATGACTGATTGAGAGAATACCACAAATGGGTGTCCTTCACAGTCAATGGGTATTTGATAAAAAGTTCAATAATATGAGTGATGTTATTCACTATAAGGCCTGCTGAGTTGTCTGTGAAAATCTTCAACAGAAGAGAGTCAATTACTTAAGAATCTTTGCACCTGTCATCTCTGCATTCATCTCATGAGCTCTCATGATGATCTCAGCATCTCAGAGATGATATGTTCTGCAGATTGATATAATAACTGCTTTTTTGAATGCTCAGCTGCCTGCTGATGAATGAATATATATGAATCAATTCACAGGATTCTGCAAAGACTGTGATGATCTTGTGTGTGAGTTGATGCAGAGACTCTACAGTCTTAAGCAAGCAGCACTCTTATGATATGAGAAGCTGTGAAAGATGCTATTGCACTCAGGCTTCTGTATCAGTTTCTATGATGCTGAACTATTTATCCACAATGAAAGACAGGTCTATATAATTATCTATGTGAATGATGTCTGTCTCTATGACCTGAAAATCAAAGATCTGAACTGGGTCAAAGCTGAAATCACTGCTAATTACAAGATCAAGAATGTAGGGAATTTCAACTGCTATCTAGAAATGAAGATTGATAGAGATTCAACTTCATTGACATTGTTTCAACTCCTCTTTATAAGAAATCTTCTGAAGAAGTTCTCAATGAATGACTGTCATTCTACATTCACTTCTATGAAGGAGAATGTTGATTTCATGAATGATGATGAGGAATTAATTGTATATACAGCAGAATTTATCCTACAGTTCTATCAATCCAGTATCAGATCTCTGTAATATCTGGCATTCAATACACATCCTGATATGAGCTTCGCTGCAGGATTCCTTGAATGATTCAGCTTCTGGCCTACATCAAAGAACTGGGCTGTATACAAGCATACACTCTGATATCTACAGGGTTCAATCAATGAGGGTATAACCTATCACAGAGATGCCGAAATTGAACCTGTAGCATATGCAGATGCCGATTGGGCCGGTAGGGATTCAGGATCCCGTTCAACCACCGGTTATATCATCTACATGGCAGGTGGTCCCGTTGCATGACGGAGCTGCCGGCAAACAGGGGTCTCCAAGTCATCAACAGAGGCCGAATACATTGCATTCTCCAAGGCCGCATATGAGCTTGTCTGTCTCTGAGAGCTTCTAGAAGATGCTGAATTCATCTCATCCCACCTCAACAATCTGAATGCTGATGATCACCTCATTCTCACCACAGTCAATGATCTGGCTTATACAATTCATGCCAATAATAAGTCCGCCATAGAGCTATTCTCTTCTGAAGCAATTCTATGCTGCTCAAAGCATATAGAGGTTCATTTCCACATTCTTCAGAATCTTGTCTGCAAGAATAAGATATCTATCTGATATGTTTCATCTGCTGAGAATGCAGCGGATGGGCTTACTAAACCACTTGAAATGTTGAAATATACACATTGAAAGGAGATTATGAAGATGAAGGAATAGGGAGATAAAAAATGATGTATATCATGACTGGTTTTTCATTACTTCACATTTTCCAGTCATTTTTTGTACCTGTACTTGATTTGAAGGCGAATTTTATATATAGCATTGTGTATAGTTACTCTGATGAGTGGGAATGTCAGGTCACATGATCTGGCTTACTAATCCTTCCACCATATAACTTCTCACAAAGCTAGTAATCTTTCAATCACACAAGCTTTACACCTTCCACATTATCAGTCTCAGAGTGATAAACAGTTAACAGACAGTATATAATCTTGAGAACTTGATAGATTCTTGTTCAGAGAGTACTCACAAATTAATGATTTTAATCTAATACTATTAATCTCAGTAACTCATGCATCTGATAGAATGAACTCTGTAAGAAGACTTTGATAACTTATTCAGCATTTATCTTATCACAAGATTTCAATATTACACTCTTACTTAGTCAGTTAACAATAATCAGAATGTTTCTACAATTCTTACTCTCAGATAGATTAACAGTGAAGTTAATCACTACATCTTATCAGATTTTATCAGAGATATTAAGTGATTTCAGTAGATCTTTTCTACAGTTCTTTCATAAAATAATAGAAGAATAGTAATTACAGTTTCAGACAAAGCATCTGATACTGTTTAATATCTCAGATCAGTAGAATTCTCAGAAGATCATTTTATACAGTTATTCACAGCTCAGATGATCAGTTATATATGAATCATACATCTCTTATATTATCTGAGTGTGTAAGAGTTCAGAGTAAGAGACTCAGCATCATTCACAGAATCATAGAGTATTATTATCATTAATTGAACATTCTGAGATATCAGTTCTTATACATAGTTCTGAGAGGAATTGAGATGCTTCTTAACATACTGCTTTAGTAAGAATCTGAAGAAGTTCATCAGTCTAAGCTGCTGTATGTCACAGTTTATTCAGTGTAGAGAAAGTGAAGATATCAATATCAGTTCTAATCAGAGAAGTACATATGATACTGTAAGCTGTTTCATCTTGATGAACTAGTATCTTCAGATTCAAGAGTCAGTGCTCTTGATTCATTCAGTGAGTATCTGTTATATCAGAAAGTATATCTTGCTCTTATTATAAGAGAACATCTGTTATTAAGTTCTGGCTGTCAGAACAGTAGTGTATTATAAAATGAAAGTAGCTTAGAAACTCAGATTATCACATCTGTCATTCAGTAAGTTTACAGATAGTTATGAAGTATTTAAGATTGTTATAATCTATAACTATCTCAAATTCAGAGATATTTTAGAGTTCAGAGTCTCATTCTTCTAAACAGTATATAATCATAAGAAGTTCCTTATCATAGATCTCATAATTGCATTCAGCAGAACTCAGTTTCTTAGATATGAAGATATATAATCATAGAACATCTTCATCATCATATTATAATATCACTTCTTCTATTACATAGTCAGAGAAATCAGCTTCAATAACTATCTCATAATCAGAATCAAATGTTATCAGTAGAGAGATATTAATGAACATCTTCTTCATCTGTGTAAATACAGCTTCAGTGTTCACTGATCATTGAAATACTGAGTCTTTCTTAATAAGGTCTATAAGTGATCTCATGATATCTGAGAAGTTTCATATAAATTATCAATAGAAGTTAGCAAATCTGATGAAGGTTTATACATCTTTCACAGTATACAGAGCTTCTCATTCAAGAATAGCAGAGACTTTCTCAGAATTCATTCAAATTCTCTTACCAGCTTCTATAATAAAACTCAGATACTTGATACTCTTGACTTCAAAATCATACTTATTAATATCTATTAGTAGTTCTGCTTCTCATAGCTATTATAATACCTTGCACACATGTTCTTGATATTCTTTTCTGAATTCATCAGTGAAGATGAGAATGTTATTCAGATAAGTTAATATAAACTCATCAAGGAAATTTCAGAGCACTCAGTTGATATACTTCTGAAATGTACTGAGAATGTTAATCAGTTCAAAGAGTGAGACTATTCATTCAAAGTGATTATAATATATTTGAAATACTGTAAGTCATTCATCTTCTTCAGTAATACAAATCTTATGAAACACAGTGATAACATCTAGTTTTATAAATCATTAAGCTCATCTGATTCATGCTAGAGTTTCATTGATAAGAGATAAAGAATATCAATCTTTCTTTATCAATCTGTTCAGATCTCAGTAGTTCACACAGAATCAGAGTTCTTTATCTGATTTCTTTGCAAAGAGAATAGAGACTGCAGTGGAAGAGTTATTAACACATATGAATTCTTTATTCAACAGATCATTGAGTGTCTTTTAAAGAAGAAGAAGTTCATCTCAGAACATGTTATAAAGAGAATCTTATAACAGTTTGAGATTCTTATCATTCTTTTTCTCTAACTTGATACTGTGATTCACTTCAGAACCTTGTAAGAGAGGTATATTTATAATATTATCTTGTTAAAAGACATCTAGATATTCATGATATTATTGAGAGAGTTTCATACAGGAATCTGTTATTATAATATAAGATAACTTTTCTAGAGTCTTTTTAATATTGACCAGACTGACAGAATAGATTGACACATGATTCTGCTGTCAGCAAACTTGTCAGTAACTCTGTCAGTGATTTTAATGATGACTTCTTTTTCAGAGTATTTTATATGTGTTGACAGAGATCTGTGTCAGGTTCATAATCTTGTAAATGTCATCTTCATGAACTCTATCATTGTTAGGAAATATCAAGCTTCTGTTTCAAGTGTTTAACAAGATGCCTTGTTCAGATAGTCAGACAAGTTCTAACATAAGATTATAATCAAGATTATTAACTTCATATGTATAGATATCTTCACACTGATATTCTCTCACATCTATGATCAGCTTCATCATGTAACAGGTACAAATGTCTTTTGAATCATCAAATTCTGCAAGAAGTCAGGGTTTTGATAGAGGAATACACTGAAGATTATAATATCTTATGACTGAAGATTTTATCATTGCATAGTAGCATAGACCACTGTCTATCATGGCTTTCATATTATACATATTATTAATCACAGTAGATACAAGAATTGCATTCATTGTTATCTTCTCTTTAAATTGTTGTTGTCTGACCTCTTTAAGCTTCTGTTTACAAATTTGAACAGGAGCTAATCTTTTCTCTGTTTCACTGAGACATTCTTATAGTTATTCTCTGAATCTTTCTCTAATGTAATGTGATTAATGCAGACAGACACTAATTCCTTCTTTGAACAAGAAGACACTGATCTTTCTCTTGAGTATGAAGACACATAGGTTGATCAGCAGTTGAAAGTAATGTGTTCTGATTAGTTACAGTTGATGTATACTTCACATTAACATTGATCAGTGACTTCTTCAGAAGTGATCTCAGGAACTCAGAAGTCTGTTCAAATAGTGGAAACTCTTGCTCATGTATAGATATTTGAATCTATTCAGTTCATGGCATCTGCATCATTGTTGTTCTTCAGTGCAGATGTATAAGTGACTGAGATGTAATATCTTCTGCCACTGTTCTGTATACTCTTGAGCTTGATAAGACAGTCATTCAATGTTCAGAGCTGTGTGTAGAAGTCTTCATAAGCCTGGTCTTTATCTACACTTATAAGAATCTATAAGAGTTTGAAAGTCAATATCTTCTTGAGCATGCTAATCTTCATTCAATTCTCTCAAGATTGATTATCTGCTTCTAGAATCTTAGTGTTGAAGTCAGAAATAAATGTTATAAGAGAAGTGTTTCTCTGTCAGATACTCTATAATCAATCTAATACTTTCTGTTATATGACAGTGTCTCAGAACAGAATATCAAGATGTTTTATAATGTTATCAGACATTTATAATACTAGTTCACATGCTTTTATTCATGAGTGAAATTTCTGTTTCATGTGATCTTTCAATTATTTATTGATATATCAATCTTGATTGATTAGTAAACTAATAGCATCTTCATCTATACTCAGTTTCATGAGCATTTTCATTCTTCATGATGAGTAGAGAGTGAGATTGAAAGCATTGAAGTATGTGAGAGCATCTAAGCATTCTTTCAGTGCTTTTGTATTTGATTCTGTAGATGTTGAAATCACATGAGTTAATTATTGAATTTCTTCATATTGAAGTTGTTGAGTTACATGCATATCTGCTATCTATTACTGTTGTAATTTCAATATTGCTCAGAGCCACTGTGGCATCATATCTATGCTCATGTTCAAGAGTTTCCTATTATCATTAGACATGATTATATTGATTGTCAGATATGTAATATCTGTGAAATCTGAAGAAGTGTAATCATATTCTTATACATCTGAGTGTCAGAACTCTCAGATCTTTTACTGATATTCTCTTATAAGATCTTATTCTCTTTGTAAGATCTTATTACAGAGTCAGAGTAACTGGTGAGCAAGCTTCTATCTGAGAACTCAGTGTCTGCTTAACTGTTTGACTGTTTCTCTATTTCTTACACATTGTTACACATTCAGATATCTCTCAATGAATAATTATTTCTAATAAGGAGACAATGAATATTTTTATAGTGTAAGAGGCCTACACTGAATAGATCAGTATTATATTGATAGGTCTTATATAACAAAGTTAAAAATGTTAAAGAAGGAAAGAAAGAGAAAGTGAAAGTGTGAGAATCAGTAATTGAGATGGATATTTATACGCGTATGTGGTGACATATGCAGTGGAGCTTCAGAGCGGAAGAATATGCGCGCGTCTGTAGCGGCCGAGGATCGGCGATCGGGAATGGCTGAGAATCGGAGCATACGCTACGCGCGTTCGTAGCGGCCGCGGATCGGCGATCGGGAATGAAAGAATCTATGGAGTGTAATGGAATAGTCTATATGATTGATCGGGCGCAGCCCGCCACAAGAACTTAATGACAGATACTCTCTTATAATAGGAGTAAGATATATCATCTACTGTAGTAGACACTTACTGAATGAACTGAGAACATCAGGTCTTGAATCTGAGACTACTAGTTAATCATAATGAGATTACTTATGACACTATATATATTTCTCTGATTAGAACACACTCTCTCTGAACTGTTACTGATATCTCAGCTTTCTCTGAATTAACACTGAATAAATTGTGGCATGCAATAGCTTAAGCTGATAAACTTCTTCAAACACTCACTGAAGCAGTATATTAAGAAGCACTCTGATTCCTCTCTGAATTATGTATAAGAACCGACATCTCAGATTACTCAATTGACAACAATAATACTCTGTGATTTTATGAATATCACTGAGTCTCTTACTCTGAACTCTTATACACTCAGAAAATGCAAGAGATGTATGATTCATGTATGACAGAATATCTGAGTTATGAATAACTGTACTGAATACTCTCTTAAGAATTCTACTGATCAGAGATATCAAACAGCATCAGATGCTTTATATGAAACTGTCATTATTATTTCTCTATTATCTTATAAAAGAACTGTAGAAAAGATCTATTAAAATCACTCAATGTCTCTGATAGAATCTGATAAGATATGATAATTGACTTTGCTGTTGATCTCTCTGAGAGTAAGAGTTGTAAGAACATTCTGATTATTATTGACTGATTGAGTAAAGATATGATATTGAAATCTTATAATAAAATTAACACTGAACAAGTCACTGAAGCCTTTCTATGAAGTTTATTCTATTAAATACATGAATTGCTGAGATCTATAGTATCAGATTAAGACTGTCAATTTATAAGCACTCTCTGAATGAGAATCTGTTAAGTTCTCAAGATTATATACTATTTATCAACTATCTATCATTCTGAGACTGATGATACATCAGAGTGAATAATTCAGATAGTGAAGAATTATCTTTATAAGTTCTGTAATTATTTATAAGATGACTGATATAATCTTCTTCTACACACTGAAGTCACTATCAATGACCAGAATGCTATTTCAACAGATATAAGCCTGTTCTTTCTTATATACAGATATTATATGAAAGTGTTGAATCTTCTAGAGATCACACAGTTCACACTGAACTCTCATAGTTCAATTCAGATTACTGATAATATAGTAACAAAGCTCTGAGACATCTGTGACTGAGCAGAAGCCTTCATGATAAGTACTAAATAGAATGAAGAGAATTAAATCAATGTTCACTGAGATCTCATTAAGCAATTTGAGATAGAGAATCTGTTGTGATTGAATCTTAAGAATATACAGATCACATACTCATCTCATATACTGAATTATCATCATATCAAGTATAAAGTGATAGAAGTTCTAGACAGTCATAATTACTGTCTTAACATATCATCAGAGATTCATAATATCTTTCATATAAGCTTGCTCTGCTGCACTGTCACTGACTCATTTCCTTCTTAACTGACTTCTGATTGACAATCATCAGAGATCATAGAAGAGGACAATGAACTTGAGTCAGAGATTGAAGATATTCTCAATAAGAGATTCTGCAGTCACAGCTGATAATATCTTGTGAAATAAGTCAGCTATGATCAGCTGATCTGAACTCTGAGCTTTATGTTATCTGAAACAGTGGCTCTTGACTGATAAGAACTACACACAATCTCATCTCTGAAAAGAGAGAACTAATGTGACAGGCTGCATCTGATCAATTATATAGACTATTTCATTACACTTCATAGATTTCACTGAAAGCTTCAATTCTCAGTTTACTAAAAAGCTCTGATCTTCAGTCGTTAATTCTCAGCTGAAAAACTCATGAAATTTCTATTCTTCTGCTCTGAAGCTTCACTGTGTATGCGTATAAATATTCACTCTGATTACTGATTCTCACACTTTGTCTTTCTTTTCTTCTCTAACATTTTTCACTTTATTATATAAGATCTATATATTATACCAATCTATTCAGCGTAGGCCTCTTACACAGATAATAATTTTTAATAATACTAACTTTCTAATTTGAAGAAAATTATGTGAAAATAATTATATACTAGTACTCTGATATTAAAACTCTTATCTGATAACTTCTGTGAATAATTACTTTGTATATATATATCTCTGAATCTTTCTCTTTAATCAATTGAAAATCTCAAATTCTAAATACTTCTTTAAATACTTAATTCACATCTTCATATTCTACATCGATTCTGTCTTTGATTCAATCTCAAGATATACTACAAAGTTAATATGCACTATCTAGAATCAGAGTTGAAGAATCATTGAAGAGTGTCTCTCACAGTGAATGTATAAACTAGTATAAATAATTTTACATTTATAAGAGTTATATATTATTACATTGATGACAACTGAACTTATTAAGAGATATTAATTAAATTTGAATCATTGATTAGTAGTCATACTGAGAATAATGTAGTAGAGATATTAATAACTGTGATTAAAAATAACTATTGAGTTATTAGTCTCAGTCTTCTTACAATTATAACTAATAATGCTGTGAATAACTACACTATAATGAAGAGCTTGAAGTAAAAATTCGCTTTGTATTTCTGAAATGATAAACAAGGTCAGATTCTCTGTATTATTTATATAATTCAACTTATGATATAAAAACTGATAAAGAATCTTAACATTGAGATGAAGAATAATAAGATGACTAATTCTTGAGATGAGAATGAGATGAAAGTGATCACTTAAGTAACTTTTATATTCACTCTGTAAAAGATAATATTTTTTAATAACACTTTTTAATATTGCTTTTTGATAATGCTTTTTGATAATACTAGTGTTAATTTTGAATATATTGACTAATAATTTAAATATCACAGATTTGAAACATTGTTAATGCAATTTATATCTTCTCTAAATAATAATAACAATTTCATAATATTTAATAAATAAACAAATCAGTCATATCACTGAATGTGATACAGAATATTAGAATATAATGAAATTCAATATATGAGATAACTGTTTAAGCTCTTTAATTGTGTTAAATAATTGATCATTGAGTGTAACACTCTGATTAGAAAAAGATTCAGATATTGAAACTTTCTGATATAAAATAAACTCAGTTGAAATATGTGATTGATTTACTGTTTCAGTTTTATAAGATAACTAAGACAGTTTCAATCATTTGTATATTAATACTACAGTCAGTCTGATAAGTGTATAACAGTTTATTTACTCATCTTGAGAAGTAGTTAAATGACTTGAAAAGAAATTCAGTCTGAGATAATGCTATAATACAGACTATTATTACTGTAAGAAATAAACTAGTATATTACTACAGTAAAACTGAACAATCTTTTACAGAGTACTATACTATAGCAGCTCTACTAGATCTCTCTTATTAAGTTAATATCTATACTTCTCAAGATTGAATAGAGAAGAAATAAGACTTATATATTAAATTAGTCTAAGACTACTATAATACTAACTATCAGAGATTTAAATAACCAGATATTAAAGATGTGAAAACAGTGAAATACAATTCTCTAGTAAGTAATGATCTTTGAAAATACTTTATATCACATAGAATTATAATATCAACTTTGAAACAGAACTTATATACATTAATTACAATTAAAAATCACATAAAACTACATGCTTATAAAACTGAATTTGACTGCTATCTTCAAGATAATCTGGTAAATTTATACATTAAATCAATTCTAGAGTTATGAAAACTTATTAAGAGTATATATTTAACTATTACACTGATAATGTATAATATTCTAATAATTTCATTAACAGTGATAAGAATGAAGTGAAAGTTTAACTCAAGCTAAGATATTTATCACTATTATCAGAGACAATTATAAGAAGAAATAATCAAGAAACTTATAATTATAAAACATGAAATTATCAGACAGTATAATATCTCTGATTACAGTATATCAGAGAAGTGTAGTTTTCATAATAAAGTGAAGAATAAACTTACACAAGAATGTATTTAGTTATTTCATGAGTGTTATCAATAATTGTTATCAAATTCTGATTATATAAGCAATCACTGAATGAACTGAATGAGACTAAATTTAATCTTCAGTCTCAGTCTCATTCTAATTTTAGAAGAATGATTATCTTTCATTATTTATTCTGAGAAATTACTCTTATTTCACTGTTCTTGAATTAAATCTGATCATTTTTCACATCATTTCTTTCAGAAATGATTCATTTTCAGATTTTTTTAATGCTTGGTTCTGATGACACTTATATCAAGAAATGTATGAGATCAGATCAAATGAAATCAAATATGAAATTCATAATTCTGCCGGCTAGTCTAGTGTAAAAATATCAGTCTGATTCGGTCTTATATACATCAGAATACTTGCAGAGCTTTACAGACTATAAGTATCTAAATTCTTATATTAATCAGAGCATTTTCATGAACTTCAAAGATCAATGCTTTTATAAGAGTATTCACAGTCATATTAGTAGTATTTATGTGTTCAATCTTGACAATGTCTGATACAGCAGTATCATAGACATGATAGTGATTTATATTAATATAATGTATATTATGAGTGATCTTATCATTATTCACTATAATAATTATATTATTATTATCAATGTACAGAGAGACAGTGAAGTCAGAGAGTAGAAATTCAAGCTCAATTAGTAGTTTATATAGCTAGATTACAGTTTTTAAATTCTTATTAACAGATATATACTCAGCTTCTGTGATACTTAGAGTTATAATTCTCTATTTAACTAATTTTCACATAATTGAGCCGTTAGCTAGACAGATGAGAAGACTTAATATAAATTTACAGTTATCAGTGTTATCTACTCAATCAGAATTAGTATAGACTGTAAAATTAAGATCTTCTATATTAGCAGTATATTAAATAAAGTAGTCTGTAGTGCTGTGTAGACTGGCCGCTGGGATCATGAATTTCATGTTTGATCTCATTTGATCTGGTCTCATACATTTCTTGGCGTGAATCCCGCTGGGACTGACTATCAAAAAAACATGTAAAGTGACTATATATCAGATCTTAAAATGAAATCATGACTTGAAAAAAATGAGAAAATGATCTCATTTGATCCCATTTAGTCTCATTCTTAGCATAAAGTTACTATTTTTAGACATTTTAAGGTTTTTTTTAGACTATTTTTAATTTTTTAAAAAGTAACACTTTTTGGTAACACTCAAATGAGATTTAAAGTCATTTAAAGCAATAAAAATAATTTAAATTGAGAAGTGGAAATCATGGTTCTATTTGAAAAATGTGACAAGAGTAGACAGTAAGTCCCACTGAGACAGTATGGAACTACTATCTAATGTTAAAACCGTGTAATGGGATCAGTCGAATTGGTAATGGAACTATCAAAAAATCTGGTTCTGGTCCCAGACACGGTCACACGGTCAGTCTAGTGCTGTGAATATAATAAAAGAGTCTTTTAACTGCAGCTCTAGTTAACTTACTTAATCAGTATATAAGCTTTACAGTTGTAAAGAAAATGTCAGAATAAGTATAGATAATAAGATATTAAAGAGATTTAATAGTCTACTAATATTTAAACTTATCAAAGAGTTCAGAGTTAAATTACAGATTAAATACAGATTTCATGAAAATTCTTACAGCTTTAAAGTCTGCTATTCAGATGACATCAACCGCTCCACCACGAACTCGCTCGATTTTTCGAATAAGAACCCGCCGATAGATCCATCGAAAAGCCCTCGATCATACGAGCATTTTGACCCCATCGCCGACCGCATACCCCGTGTGGTGGTGGAGATATCCAGCCAAATGTGAACTAGACGTTGTTTGAAACTCCCGTGTGGGATTATCCCCCATTCACCCCTATCACACCACAACCCCGGGCCAAAGTGCCATACAAATTGTAAGGTGAAGAGACATAGCCATATGCGCCAATCTTCTTGATTGTGGAAGATCCCTGATCTGTAATTGTGGAGATATCTGAGAAGCAACCTCCGCGAAAACCCTGTCCACCTTTGATGTTCCAAAACATCAACGCCAAGTCCCACCCTCGTACCGCCCTTCCCAATCTGGCCCATCCCCGGCAGAAAAATACAAAAAGATACCTCGGCAATAATATCAAGCATATAATCAACGGACACTTCTGAAGTGCAACCTTCACAGTCTGTCATCAGTGTATCTAGACTTCAACACCAAGTCTCACCCTTGTACTACCCCTCTCAATCTGGCCCATCCCTGGCAGAACAATACAAAAAGATACCTCAGCAACAGCATTTGATACATAATCAGTCAATAATGAGTCAACAGCACATCAACAACTATAAAATCAGTATACTTCAAGGTCTGACTGAGCCTTTGATCCCTGCACAGTGAGATATATTAAATCTAGTTTTAATATCTCAATATTCAATAGATTCTGCAAGGAATTGAGAACAGCAACACTAGGTTTCTATTGAATTTGAGAATTAACTCTATATTGATATAATCATTGACAAAGTCTTCTATTTTGAGATATAAATAACCAGTTTCTCTACATCCTGCTGACAATATTTATATTATTATATAGAAACAGACTTATATTCTCTATAATATCAAGACTTTGAAGAGAGAAAGTCTTGATAGAGAGTATACAGTAGTACATATCTTAGCAGTTTCTATCTCATTCTTCTGCAGCAGTTAATGCAAAAAAAAAAAGATCTTAGAAATAGTTTTTTACTTCTCTTGAAAAAGTAAGATGTTTTTCTCTGAATTTTACACAATATTCTTACAAAGAATTAAAAACAGAGCTGTTTTCTGTCATAATTTCATATTCTTTTAAGTAAGAATTACTTTTTCAGTGACTGAAGAGCTTTCATTAATACTCATTTCTTTTTTACACTCTTTATTAACTGATTTGAGTTGCACACTTGTTGTGTGAGAAGAATTGAATAATTTAGAATAAAATTGAATAGTTTTAATCAATTTCTCTACAAAAAATTGATTTATTTTTTATCAGTTTTTCTCTCAAAAACTGTTATATTATCTGATTTATTATTAATTGATATCATACTCTTTCTCACTGTATCCCAAGAAAGAGATTATAAAGATTTTATTGATTTATCTCAAAAATCAATTTTAGTTTATTAGATTCTCTTCAAAAATCTAACCTAGTTACTGAACTAGTGTGAAAAAAATCAGGTGTTTTATACACAAAAGTCTTTTATTCTTCTTTTGAAACAGTCTGACCAACTTTTCAATTGAAAACAGACTTAGAAATATCTCAATTAAAACAGTCTGATCAACTTTTCATTGAGTGAGAACAATGAGTTCAAAAATACACTCAGTTGATATGAAAAAAGATGCTTTCTCAAATGCTATTTCTGAGATTGAAATTCTGAAGAGAGGAAAGAAAGAAGAAATAGAGAAATAACAAGTTCTTGAAATACAGACACTTGAAAAAGCAAGCAAGATTCTTGAAAAGCAGTGTCTGAGTGAGATGAATGAAGAAGTTCTGTTAATTCTTCATACTCAGGCTAGACAACTACAGGAGATGATCAAGTTCAAACTTGAGATCTCAAACACAGTTTAAAAAATATTGAAAATTCCTAGTACAATCACTGACTCTTCATCTTACTCTTCTTTTTTTTTTCCTACTTCTTCTTCTTCTTTGAATCAGAAGAAAATATATGCTCAAGCAGCTGAATCTGCTGTCTCTAAACCTGCTATTTCAAAACCTGCTCAAAATCCTGAGAAAACTGAGAAGAATACTGCTCATATCTCTATTCATAGAAAAGTGAAAAAGAAAATACAAAAAGAGAAAAACTTTCAAATCTTCAGAAATAGAAGACTTATTCTCAAAGTCTCAAACCAGGACATTCTGCAAAGAAACAAGCTAAACTCAAATCTCATTTTCAGAATCAGAAATGAAATTAATCAGCAGTTCTTTTCTCAGTTAATGATTGATATTAAAGTTCAAAAATCAGTTATAGCATCAATTGAGTTATCATTCTTTGAAAACTTCATCATTCTGACTACAATGCCTGAATTCAGTGCTGAATTCCTTATTCAGAATGAGAATCTCTGAAAGTCAGCAGTAGAATCTTTGCTAAACACAATAATTCTATTTGAAAGAGATGAAAAGTGAGATAAATTCATTCTTCATAATTATTATTATTATTATTATTATTCTTCCATTATACTCATATGCAAGCGGAGCTTATGATGAGTCCTTGCGTGATGTTAAATACAGGTCAAGTGTTGATTATACAGGAGGAAATACAGGTGTTGAGACCACGCCAAGATAACAAGAACATAGGAAAATACAAAGGAGTGACAATTAGATACATACGATAATAACTTCCCAGCCCAGGAACATAGAGCAATTCATTGAAGCGATTTGTACACCTCTGTATTTATTAGAAACCTGAGGTGCTTGAGTTCCGGATTTAATGTATCCCCTGCGGGTTTCGAACCCACGCGCCTTGGTTTCCCACGCCAAGGTGCTACCGGGTGGCCGCATTAACCATTCGGCCACCGGGGCCATTCTTCATAATATTCCAGTTGAAATTTTTTGACTGTGAAGAAGGAATACTACCTCCTCAAAAATGAATTGAAAGAATACAACTCTATTCAACTGAGAAAGAAGCCTGTATGACTAAATTCAATTGAGTTCAGACAAAGCAGGAGAAATGCCTCTGTTCTAGTATATATAAAAACACTTGAACAGTCAAAGATCTCTGAAGTAAGAGTAGCAGATTTGAAAATGAGAGTTCATGAATACAAAGACTCAAGAATGAATCTCAAAGCTCAAACACAGTGTTCAAACTGTCAAAGATATGAACACTTTACAATCTCATATTTTAGAGACTCAAAATGTGCATTCTGTGCCAGAGATTACAAAACTAGTGAGCATAAATGTGAAACATGCTCAAAAAGAGGTGAAATATGTCAACACACTCTGCTTAAGTGCTGTAATTGTAAAGAAAAACATGCATCTAACTCAAAAGAATGTATGTTTACTCCTAGAACTCAAAAGAACTGGAGAAAAGATGAAGCTCAAAGTCAATCTAGAACTGAAGAGAAGAGTCAAGTCAGTAGACTTACAACTGCAAGCTTAAAAAGAAGAAACTCTCAACTATCTAAATCTTCAAACTTCAATTCTCCAGCTAAATGTAAACAGAATTTGAATTCTCAAACTTCTGTTAAGATTAGAGAATTGAGAAATGACTGTGATAATAAACTAGATATAATGCAAGCAGTTGAGATCCCTACTTTTCAAAATAGTTATAATCTACTATCTGATAATAGTGACTAGATTCTACTCTATCTCTACTCTCTTTTAGTATGAATATACAACAAAAATAACAAAAAAAGTGTAAAAACTCTTCAAAAATCACATTTATTCAAAATAATGTGAATAGAAACTCAAATTATATTTATTCTTGTCTTCAAATTACATTTGAATAAAAAGTTGATTTTATACTACTTCAGAAACCGAATTTTGATGCTGAGCAAAATTACATCATTTCTCATTCAAGCTACTACTGCTTTCTACCTCAAAAGTCTGAGATAGAGTCAAGAGTAGTGATCTATGAAAGAAAGAGATCAAGATATCAATTTAATCTAAGATTTAATATCATGTCTGACCCTGATATTCTGATGAGTGATATTATAGATAAAGAAAATGAGTTTGATACTATACAGCTCATAAATATCTATAATGAAAAGTCATTGAAGAAAAATAACAATATCTGGACAATTGATAGAGGATTTCTGAACATAACTTCATCAAGAAACTCTATAATTGCAGGAGATTTCAATGCACATCATCTCTGATGAAATTCAGAATGCAAGAGAGCAGTGAGAGCTGATAATCTGATTGAATGAACCTTTGAGCATACAATAGATTTAGTTAATAAGTCTGATCAACAAACATTCTTTAGAAAAGACATGAAACAGAAATCTATTATAGATCTAATCTTCATGTCACAAAATCTAATGAAAAGAAGACTTGTAAACTGGTTTATTGATTCAAATGAGACATCAGAATCAGGTCATGAGATTATTCAATTTGATATTGAACTGAGTGAAAAACAAATGAGTGAAAATCCTCTTCTCTCTAATCAGTTTAACTTTGAAAAAGCTGATTGAAAAGCAGTTGAAGAAAGCATAAAACTGTTAAAATCTGAAAGGCAGAATTAGCTATATTGGAATTCTGGTCAAGATATCTCAAATGAAATGCTTGAGAATAGAGTAAAGCTTATTACATCTATTATTCTAACAAGTGTTAGAGATAATATTTCAAAGAGAAAATCTTCTGAGTATTCAAAACCTTCATGGAATGAGAATATCTCATCTAAAAGGAAAGCATTAGCTACTGCTAGAAGAGATTAGAAGAATGATGTAATATCTGATGAAGAGTTCAAAGCTGTCAGAAATGAATATTTTTTAGATATTAAAAGAGCTAAAACTAGACTGATCATGTGACCGTGTCTGGGACCAGAACCAGATTTTTTGATAGTTTCATTACCAATTCGACTGATCCCATTACACAGTTTTAACATTAGATAGTAGTCTCATACTGTCTCAGTGGAACTTACTGTCTACTCTTGTCACATTTTCCAAATGAGATCATGATTTCCACTTCTCAATTTAAATTATTTTTATTGCTTTAAATAACTTTAAATCTCATTTGAGTGTTATCAAAAAGTGTTACTTTTTAAAAAACTAAAAATAGTCTAAAAAAAACCTTAAAATGTCTTAAAATAGTAACTTTATGCCAAGAATGGGACTAAATGGGATCAAATAGAATCACTTTCTTATTTTTTTCAAGTCATGGTTCCATTTTAAGATCTGATATATAGTCACTTTACATGTTTTTTTGATAGCCAGTCCCAGCGGGATTCACGCCAAGAAATGTATGAGACCAGACCAAATGGGACCAAATGTGAAATTCATGGTCCCGGCGGCCAGTCTAGCTAAAACAGACTGCTGGAATAAATTTCTTGAAGAAGCACAAGGAAAGGAAGTTCTTAAAGCTTTTAACTATACTAAAACAAGAAGTGTAGCAAAACTTCCAGCCTTAGAATATGAGTTTCAGAATGAATCATATACAGCAAACTCTTTTGAGGAAAAATGTCAAGCTTTTATGAGAATTCTCTTTCAGAACTCATCAGATTCAGATTCAGATTCAGAGGAAGAGAATATATCACTTCTCAACTACATTGATGAAAATGACTGGGAATGGCCTGATCTTACACAAGATGAATTAGAGTCAGCTATCTTCTCAAGTTCTGTTAAAACTGCTGCAGGGCCTGATTCAATTAATCACTTGATTATTCAAAATACACATTCCTACTTAAAGAATGAATATTTTGAGCTCTTTTTCAATCTCTTGAAAAATGAATATCATTCTGAATGCTGGAGAGAAGCCACTGGAGTGATTCTTGCAAAACCTAATAGAAAAACTTCAATTTCTAAGTCATATAGAGTAATATCTCTATTAAACTGTCTAGAAAAGATTTTGGAAAAGATAATAGCTACTTGACTCTCTTTTATAAGCTCTATTAATAACTCTCTTTTATTCAGTGAATAAATGAGAGATAGAATACAATATTCTGTAATTGACACTGTTCTCTCAGTTGTTCATGATATTCAAATAGCAAAGCATGAAGATCTGGTCTCAACTGCAGTTTTTATTAACATAAAAGAAGCATTTGATTATGTTTCAAAGTCAAAGTTAATTCAGACTTTGAAGGTGTTAAAACTGCCAGTTTCTCTAATAAAATGAGTTAACTGTTTTATATCTAAAAGAATCATACAACTTTTCTTTGATGGAATGAAATAAGACAAGACTGAGATAAAAATAGAAGTGCTGCAAGAATCTTCAATCTCACTCATTTTATTTGCAATATACACTGCATATCTATTCAAAGATAGAAATATGAAAATAGTGTGATTTCCAAGTTATGTAGATGATATTGATCTAGTCTACAGCTCAAAAACTATCAAAGAGAATTTGAAAGTGATTGAAAAAGCTGCAAAGGAAATCCTTGTCAGAGCAGATATCAATCAAATTCAATTTAATAGAAATAAAACTGAGTTAATTTATTTCTTTTCTAGATTCAATGAGAAAGAACTATCTCTAGCTCTTTTAAATAGAGAGATTAAACCCAGTTTAAATGTCAAATGATTAGAAGTATGATTAAACTCCAAGTTGAATTTTAAATATCATATTCAACAAAGAACTGTCAAGGCAGAAAGACTATTGAACAATATTAGCAGACTATCAAATACAGAGAGAGGTCTATCCTTCCAGACTATGAGATAGTTATATATAGCCTGTATTACCTCAGTAGCTGATTATGAAGTTCAAGTTTGATGGAATATCAAGGGAATTTCACTGAACTCTTTCAAAGTCTGCAAACAGAGCTTTGAGAAGAATTCTGAGAGTATTCAAATCATCTTCTATTAAAGTAATGGAAAATTGAAGC
>NW_003101678.1:3563194-3708386 GCF_000003855.2 Blastomyces gilchristii SLH14081 | reverse complement strand
TACCTATGCTCTGAGAGTTATAAAGATGAGCTCAAATCATATAATCAGAGAAAGAGTCTCTTTCTCATTTTCATCAGTTAACTCTGGAAATGAACTGGATTGAAATAGATTTCTTAATTGAAATGAAAATAATTCTTTAAAGAAAATGTCTTCTCAACTGTACAGACTATGCTCACTGATTAAAAATCAATTTTCTTCTTTAAATGTTGAAAAAGTTGATCATGAGAAGTTATCTCTCTGAAGAGAAAAGCTTGAATCTCTTATAGACTTGCAAATAAGTGAACTATCTAATGAGAAAGAATATGAACAGCATTTGAAGAGAATTTCTACAATCAATTTAAAAGACTCTATTCTGATTTATTCAGATGACTCAAAAAATGAGAATTTGAATAGATTAGATGCAGACATTGCTTATACTGAAGATAATATTAGTTTTATCTCAGATTTCTGAAATTTAGGCTGTGAATCTGAAGTCTTTGATACTGAATTATTTGCAATAGTGAAAGCTTTCAAACTTATTGAAATAAAATCTTATAAAAGAGAAAATAGTTTGAAAGAGACATGAATATTCTCTGATAGTCAAGCTGCTTTAAAAAGACTTAGAAATAGTCAGATTTATAATGATTAAATGAATCTTGAACTGATCTTAAACTCCATTTTAAAAATTCAAAAGAGAAGAATATCAAAGCTGATAATTCATCTGCACTGAGTTCCTGCTCATATGAATATTCATGATAATGAATTGGCTGATTCAGCTGTAAAAAAAGGTTCAGAATTAAGCAGATCTGTTCAAAGAATTGTGTTCTGATCTTTTATAAAGAGAAAAATAAAATAATCTTATTTAGACAAGTGGAATGAAAGCTGGCAGAAATAAAAGAAGAGTATACATTATTCAAGATTTGAAATAAAACCCAAGTGAAAATCTTGTTCAATTAAATGTAAAAAGAAAATATTCTCATCTATAATACAGCTGAAATTAGAACATGGCTATTTCAAATCTTATATACAAAGATTTGATAATAGATTTGATTCAATAGAATGCTCATTCTGCAATGCAAATGAGAATTCTGAGCATATTGTAATGCACTGTGCATTATACAATAGTCTCAGAGTCAGATTGAAAGAGAAGTATGATCTAAATCAATTAAATATGAGATTCTTATTCTCAACTGAGACAGGAATTAAATACTTAATAGACTTTCTATCAGAAACTCAAGCAGCTACAAGAAAATGACTGAATTCAGAAATATCTAAATATGAAGAGAAGGAAATTGATCAGATATAGTCTGTTAAAACAGCTATATACTATCTTTCAATAATTTGTTTCATTACAGTCTCTCATTATTTTACTTTACCTTTTTCTTTCTATTCTTTTCTATCTATCTATTTAATGTGTCTATCTTTAAGACTGTGTTCTCTTGTCTTTTGTCATGTCAAATGGTTTCAAAGTATCAGAAGATGTTAAAATACTGCAATTTGTAAACAGTTTTTGTATTCTGAGCTAGAATTTTCTGATTTTGCATATCTGAAATTGATGAATGTATAATAGTTAACTGTATAGATATAGTAAAAACCCTGAAAACTTTTAGTTCTCAGGTAGATGTCATAGTCTCTGACTGCATACATCTATAATTGAAGAATAATAATAATAATAATAATAATAAAGTCTGCTATTTCATACTTATTCAATATTGATTGCATACAGATAGATTATAAGAGCTTAATATTACTTTCATTCTTTTTAATTTTTATATCTAAGTAATAATTTATAGAGCTCAGATTCTTTATAGTAAATTAATCAGTAATTTATATAACTATCTCTTTAAGAATATTTATATCTGAATCTATAAGTTTAACATTATTTATATATAGAGTGAGATAGATTTGAGACTCTTTTTTAAATCAGAGACTCTCATTGTAATAAGAGAACTTAAAACTAATATCTTCTAGATAATTTATAAGAAGATTGAATCACAGATAGAGTATCTATTTTAGACTGTAAAGAGATTATAGAAGTAAGCAGACATCATCAGTACTATTATTAAAATTATTTAACTGTCTTATATAAAGTTATTCATTAAGTGAGAAACCTGTATTTAGAAATGCTGTGATGAAGTTAACTTGATAGATATTTCAGTTTCTAGCTACTGTAACTGCAAGTATTACACAGATAATAGAGATAGAAATAACAGATACATAGATATCACTGAAGTTAATATTATTTCATCAACAGAAGTCTTAAACAACTCATCTTACTTTGTAGAATATGATATTAATATTCATATTAATTTTAATATAATAAACTTATCAGCTGTTAAGAACATAGATTTTAATATTCAGCTTATTTACTATTTTAAATATTTTATACTCAGTTACAGAGTCAAGCTTTTTTTTTATTACAGCTGCTTAAGCTTTCTTCTGTAAGTATTTAACTATTTCTTTATATATTTGTAAAACTTTAATCTCTGTAATAGTCTCAGAGCTCTGATACACAATGCAGATCTTGAATATATAATAGAGTTGAAATTCAATAATACTGAAAATCTTAAGAGTAATGAGATTAAAAGCTGTGATATTTTTACAGAGTCTCTTATATCTTTTCAGAGTTGTAAATAACTTATCATTAACTTTCTTTCAGAGATATTTAACTTTACAGCTTATAATAGTTATTATTATTATTATTATTATTATTCTTTTATTATACTTATACACAAGTGAAGCTTATAATGAGTTCTTGTGTAATGTTAAATACAGATTAAGTATTAATTATACTGAAGAAAATACAGGTGTTGAGATCATATCAAGATAATAAGAATATAGAAAAATACAAAGAAGTGACAATTAAATACATACAATAATAACTTCTCAGCCCAGGAACATAGAGTGATTTATTGAAGTGATTTGTATACCTCTGTATTTATTAGAAACCTGAGGTGCTTCGGTTCTGGATTTAATGTATCGGATACCCTGCGGGTTTCGAACCTGCGCGCCTTGGTTTCCCACGCCAAGGCGCTACCGGGTGGCCGCATTAACCATTCAGCCACCGGGGAAAGCTCATGACAGTGATAGCAGACAGAAGAGTGATGTCTTTCAGAGATACATTTACAGAGAGAAATGTGTTCTGTAGAGACACAGATTCAGGCAGTTGATCAGTCTTTGACTTATTTTCATCAGAGAATTCAGTGTATAAAGTACACGAACTCTTTTTTAAGTTTGAGGGCTATTAAGCTAAACCTTCAAGCCATAGTTAGCGGCTGAACTAGCTACGGAGTGCCAAGGTTTCCGCCTCCTAGCCTTAGCCTTGGAATTCTGACCTACAACCATGTTCACGGTCAAGCACCGAACGGCGTTGAGGCAAAGATGCCGAGTAGGTTTCTGCACTCGCATGGGATTTCCCCGTAGGACACACTCGGACCCTTGCTGAAGGCTCTGATTTGTTATGGGGAAGGATGGCAGGGCTGCATTTCCCTGTCTCTCGCGGTCCAAATTTCTTTTCTTACTCCAACCATTTGCCGGCCAGCAAGCCAACGACTCTGGAGGGCTCTTGGGTGATGTCTCCGTCAAGCTTTTTGAGCTACCGTGAAAGGTTTAGGTAAAGAAGCCATAATTTTGTGTTTCTTGGCCCGAGGCGCTGAGCCAGAGTCCTAACTAGGCAATGTGAGGGGTGGATGGGCAATGGGATTACGACATAGAGAGGGCGACCTATGGGCGGAATTCGCCTATTCCAACGGCACGACGTGGAGGTTTGAGTATCAAGGTTTCCCCGCAAAAGCTGCGCTTGCTGGTTGTGTTCTCCCTTTTCTCCGCACTCTTCCAGTCTGTAGCTTCAACCGCGGCCTTCATTCTTCATTTTGTATATATAGGGCGTTGTTTGGATTCATCTCCAGTTGCACGGTTTTTCCAAGGTAAATAGGAAGTTGACAACCGTCAGTGATTCGTCTTTTCTTTATTCATATTTCTAGCAACCCATGGATATGGAGCCTGCCGCTGAATATTAAAGACGACAAGAAGGTTTTCGTCCTCCTGTTGAATAAAAAACTGCTGTTAGCTGCTGTGCGACGCGAACCTTCCCCCCTCGAATCTTCATATTCACCTCCTAATAGCGCTCAAAACGCCTGTACCGCCCAGCACGCGACAATCCCAAGTTGACGGAACAGCCAATCTAGAAAGAATCCCACTCAGCAATCGCATGGATTCAAAAACGCTGGAGGTCTCGCATCCTCCCCGGAGCGCAGACCCTGCGCTCAACCCTGCGAATCAGCATCACCATGCTCACCACCAGCATTCTGCGTTCGCGGAAAGGGGTCGCGAAGACGAAGTGGTCTACGTCAAGGGTATCGATCAGTCCAATATACCGGACCAGAGCCCCCTAGACCATGGCAGCCAGAGCCAGTCCGAGACGAAGCAAACCGGAGATGTTGAGGCGGTTGAGGAAGATAGGGATGAGGGGAACAGGTTTAGCCGCTTCCGGGAACGGCACAGAGCTCATTTTATCATGGCGACGCATGCTGTGATATGGCTACTATTTACTGGGTAAGCAATGCTGCATCCAGCTACGTGCTGCTCTCTATTAACCCTCGTGCGCGTTTTCCCGGTGTTCAAGTGGATATCATGGCCCTTGTTCTGCTGGTGTCACTCTATTTACCCATTCCTCCGTGATCAAAACTGTCATATGGAAGCTAACAAGAACACCTCTTCCATTGCAGCTGGTGGATTGCTGGCCTGATCCTCCGCCGCAAGGACCTGGGATGGGTTGTCCCGTTCCAGGTCCATCTAGCAATATCGCTACGCTTGCTCTTCTTCTATGTCCCAATCTCTATTATTACCAGGCCGATGCGCTGGGTTTGGCATCGCACCGCGATCCCAATCGTTTCCTTTATCCCAGATAAATTCAGAATCCCGCTAGCAACCTTGGTGGTGGTTGTAGTCTTCCTGGTTGGAGCTTTCGCTTCGGAAGAATCAGAGGACAACACCAGAGGCAACCGTGCCGTCAGTCTGTTTGGTTTGGTGGTGCTTCTATTTACGCTATGGGCCACTTCGAACAATCGCAAGAAGATCGTGTGGCAGACTGTTCTGGTTGGTATGCTAGTGCAGTTTCTGGTAGCTTTGTTTGTTCTACGCACGCAGGCCGGATATGATCTATTCAACTTTATCTCGGGTTTGGCTAGAGCGTTGCTGGGTTTCGCCGGCGAAGGAACAGCGTTCCTCACGCGAGATTGGGTTCCGAGGGAGGTCACTTGGTTCCTGGTCACTGTTATCCCTGCCATCATATTCTTCGTCTCCCTGGTGCAACTGCTCTATTACATTGGTTTCATTCAATGGTTCATTGGCAAATTCGCTAAAACTTTCTTCTGGTCCATGCGTGTGTCCGGTGCTGAGGCTGTTGTGGCCGCAGCTTCTCCCTTCATCGGCCAAGGAGAATCCGCCATGTTGATTCGCCCATTCATCAATCACCTCACGCAAGCCGAAATCCACCAAATCATGTGTTCCGGCTTTGCTACGATTGCAGGCAGCGTTCTCATTGCCTATGTGAGCTTTGGCGTCAACCCACAGGCGTTAATCTCATCCTGTGTGATGAGTATTCCTGCATCGCTTGCCGTTTCCAAAATGAGGTTCCCCGAGACCGAGGAAACCTTAACGGCTGGACGGGTGATAGTTCCGGATGACGAAGAACACCGTGCTAAGAACGCGCTCCACGCATTTGCGAATGGTGCTTGGCTTGGTCTCAAGATAGGAGCTGTTATCATGGCGACTTTGCTCTGTATCATCTCCCTCCTAGGTCTAGTCAATGGCCTCCTAACGTGGTGGGGTCGGTATCTAAACATCAATGACCCTCCCCTCACCCTGGAGATGATCGTCGGGTACATTTGCTACCCGATCTCCTTCTTGCTCGGCGTATCCCGTACGGGCGACGACATTTACAAAGTCGCCAAATTAATCGGCTTAAAGCTCATTGCCGTAAGTGTTTCCACCTATGCTCACCACTAGCTAACCTATATATGCACCTCATTCCTCTTCCTATTCTTTATAACAACAAAAGACTTTCTCAAAAGAAATATTCTAACCCACTAACCGAAAAATACTCACAATAGAACGAATTTGTCGCCTACGAGCAACTTCAAAACAACTCATACTATGCCGATATCTCTCCCCGCTCCCGCCTCATCGCCACCTACGCCCTCTGCGGCTTCGCCAACATCGGCTCTCTGGGCAATCAAATAGGTGTCCTCTCCCAGCTCGCACCGGGACGAAGTGCAGATGTGACTCGCGTTGCATTCAGTGCGATGTTAACCGGGGCGATGAGCACTTTCAGCAGCGCCAGTATTGCTGGTCTGGTAGTCACTGACCAGCAACAGTTAGCTAACACTGCTGCTCCTCAATAAAAACCGACTTTCTCTTTCTGTCTTGGCTAGGGTTTTCATTTTTCTCGTTTTTAATTTCTCGTTTACTTTTATTTTCTCCCTTCCTTTCTTAGTAAACGTGTGTGGGTGCAATTTGTGCTTAGGAATATTGTATATAGTTAGTCGCTCCGCAAAAGTATCTGCACCCCCCAACAAAATCTACATCTATTCAAGTAGTGAGAGGATATTAATAGTAATTATCCAACAACCAGAGGTCTATATACATTAAAATTCATACATATTACAGAGAATATTGAGTATTTGTACATATAAAAGTTAGAAATAAAAAGTGAATATCTACTTTGTCAATCTCTGATTTCAATCACTGCTTTTCACTCTCTTTAATATCTATCTCTTTATTATAGAAAAATCAACTTTTCTGAGCAAAATGCTCTGTAACATGATCTCACATGATATTACATGCACTTTATCAAATTCATGAATGAAATCAGCTGTATGACTCTGATATTAATCTTCATTCTTTTCTTTATAGATGTTTTCTACTGTATTTACATTCTTTATACTCTTCTTATAAGAGACCTACGCTGAATAGATCAGTATAATATATAGGTCTTATAATACAAAAGTGGAAAATGTTAGAGAAGGAAAGAAAGAGAAAGTGTGAGAATCAGTAATTGAAGTGAATATTTATATGTATACACAGTGAAGCTTCAGAGTGAAGGAATAGAAATTTCATAGGTTTTTCAGCTGAGAATCAGTGACTGAGAATTGAAACTTTCAGTAGAATCTGTGAAGTGTAATAAAATAGTCTATATAATTGATCAGATGCAGTCTGTCATATTAGTTCTCTCTTTTCAGAAGTGATATAGAGTCACAGATATGTAATTCTCATCAGTCAAGAACTGCTGTCTTAAATAATATAAAGCTCAGAGTTCAGATTAGATAATTATAACTAACTTATTTCATAAGATATTATCAGTCACAGCTGTAGAGTCTCTTATTAAGAATATCTTTAATTTCTTATTTAAGTTCATTATCTTCTTCTACAATTTCTGACAGCTGTTAGTTGAAAGTTAGTTAAGAAGAGAACAGATCAGTGACAGTATAACAGAGTAAGCTTATATAAAAGATATTATAAATCTCTAATAATGTTTTAAGATAATAGTTATAACTATCTAAAACTTCTATCACTTTATACTTAATATAGTCATAATTCAGTGAATAAGATAAGTATATAATCTATATATATTTAAGATTTAATTATACTGAGTCTTCTATCTTATATTACTCAGAAGAGTCTCAGTGAATATTAATTCAGTTCTTTTAATCTTATTTAATACTTATTATAAAGACTTCTGCTCAGTTATAGATATCTCAGAGCTTTACTACTATATTATCAGTAATCTGAATTGAACTGCAGAGATTCAGTGTGAGCTGTGTAATCTCTAGAAGATTTAATACTTTTATATAATAACTGTGTATAAGAAAGAACAAGCTTATATCTATTAAAATAGTATCTTACTTATTAATAGCAATCTCTGTATATAGAAGAAGATTATATCAATTATTTTATAAGTAATTACAGAACTTATAAAAATAATTCTTTACAGTCTGAATTATTCATTCTGATATATTATAAGTCTTAGAGTGATAGATAGTTAATAAACAGTGTATAATCTTAAGAACTTGATAAATTCTTATTCAGAGAGTGCTTATAAATTAACAGAACTGATTTAATACTATAGATTTCAGTAATTTATATATCTGATAGAATAGACTCTGTAGAAAAACTTCAGTGACTTATTCAGTATTTATCTTGTTACAAGATTTTAATATTATATCTTTACTTAATCAGTTTATAATAATCAGAATATTTCTATAATTCTTACTCTTAGAGAGATTAATAGTAAAGTTAATTAGTACATCTCACTAGATTCTATTAGAGATATTAAGCAGTTTCAGCAGGTCTTTTCTATAATTCTTTTATAAAGTGATAGAGAAACAATAGTTATAGTTTCAGACAAAGTATCTTATACTATTCAATATCTCAGATCAGTAGAATTCTCAAGAGATTATTTAATACAGCTATTTATAACTGAGATAATCAGTTATATATAAATCATACATCTCTTGCATTATCTGAGTGTATAGAGATTCAGACTGAGAGACTCAATATTATTCATAGAATCACAGTGTGTTATTATTATTAATTAAATATTCTGAGATATCAGACTTTATATGTAGTTCTGAAGAAAATTGAGACACTTCTTATTATACTACTTCAGTGAGAGTCTGAAGATGTTCATCAGCTCAGACTGTTATATATCACAGTTTATTTAGTATAGAAGAAGTTAAGATATCAGTATCAGTATTAGTAACAGTTTGAAAAGAGAGTATTCTAATTAGAGAAGTATATATAGTGTTATGAGTTGTAAGAGACCTACACCGAATAGATCGGTATAATATATAGATCTCATATAACAAAGAGAAAAATATTAAACAAGGAAAAGAAAGAGCAAGTATGAGAATTAAAAATTGAAGTGAATATTTATACATGTATGTGATGATGTACACAGTGAAGCTTCAAGGTGGAAGAATTTACACATGTTCATAGTGACTGAGGATCAGCAATTAAGAATGACTGAGAATCAGAGTATACATATTCAAGAATAAAGCAGTAGAAATCTGTGAAGTGTAATGAAATAGTCTATATAATTAATCAGACACAGTCTGCTACATTAGTTTCTCTCTTTCAGAAGCAGTTCTCATCAGTCAAGAGCTGCTATTTCAGATAACACAGAACTCAGAATTCAGGTCAGTTAATTATAGTAAACTCATTTCATAAGATATTATCAGCTGCAGCTGTGAAATCTCTTATCAAGAATATTCTCAATGTCTCACTCAAGGTCATTATCTTCTTCTATGATGACTGACAGCTGTCAGTTGAAAGTTAGTTGAGAAGAAAATGAGTCAGTAGCAGTGTGATAAAGCAAGCTTGTATGAAAGATATCATGAATCTCTAGTGATATGTTAAGATAGTAGTTATGACTATCTAGAACTTCTAGACTGGCCGCCGAAACTATGAATTTTATGTTTAGTCTCATTTAATTTGATCTCATACATTTCTTGATGTGAATCCCGCTGGGACTAGTTATTAAAAAAACATGCAAAGTGACTATATATGAGATCTTAAAATGAAATCATGACTTGAAAAAAATGAGAAAGTGATCTCATTTGATTTCATTTAGTTTCATTCTTAGTATAAAGTTACTATTTTTAGACATTTTAAGGTTTTTTTTAGACTATTTTTAATTTTTTTAAGAAGTAATGCTTTTTGATAACACTTAAATAAGATTTAAAGTCATTTAAAGCAATAAAAATAATTTAAATTGAGAAGTGAAAATCATAATCTCATTTGAAAAATGTGATAAGAGTAGACAGTAAGTCTCACTGAGATAGTATGAAACTACTATCTAATGTTAAAACTGTGTAATAAGATTAGTCAAATTGATAATGAAACTATCAAAAAGTTTGATTCTGATCTCAGACACTTTATTTTTTTTTTATTATTCTTTCATTATACTCATATGCAAGCGGAGCTTATGATGAGTTCTTGTGTGATGTTAAATACAGGTCAAGTGTTGATTATACAGGAGGAAATACAGGTGTTGAGACCACGCCAAGATAACAAGAACATAGGAAAATACAAAGAAGTGACAATTAGATACATGCGATAATAACTTCCCAGCTCAGGAACATAGAGTGATTCATTGAAGTGATTTGTACACCTCTGTATTTATTAGAAACCTGAGGTGCTTGAGTTCTGGATTTAATGTATCCCCTGCGGTTTCGAACCCACGCGCCTTGGTTTCCCACGCCAAGGCGCTACCGGGTGGCCGCATTAACCATTCGGCCACCGGGGCTGGTCTCAGACACGGTCACATGATCAGTCTAAGAACTTCTATCACTTTATACTTGATATAGTGATAATCTAGTATACAAGATGAACATATGATCTGTATATTCTTAAGATTCAATTATACTAAGTCTTCTATGTTATATTGTTCAGTGAGATCTCAGTGAATATTAATTTAATTCTCTTAATCTTGTTTTACAGTTGTCATGAAGACCTCTGCTCAGTTATAAGCATCTCAGAGATTTATTACTATATTATCAGTGATCTAAATTAAACTGCAGAGATTCAGTGTGAACTGTATGATCTCTAGAAGATTCAACACCTTCATATAATAACTATATGTAAGGAAGAATGAGCTTATATCTGTTGAAACAGCATCTCATTCATTGATAGTGATCTGTGTGTGTGAAAGCAGGTCATATCAATCATCTTATAAGTGATTACAGAACTTATAGAGATAATTCTTTACAGTCTGAATTATCTGTTCTAATGCATTATTGATTTCAGAGTGATAGACAGTTAACAGACAGTGTATAATCTTGAGAACTTGACAGATTCTTGTTCACAGAGTGCTTATAAAATAACAGTCTCAATTCAATACTATAGATCTCAGTAATTCATATATTCAATAGAACACACTCTGTAGAAAAGCTTCAGTAACTTGTTCAGTATTCATCTTATTACAAGACTGTAATATTATATTTTTACTTAATCAATTTATAATGATCAGAATGTTTCTATAATTCTTACTCTTAGAAAAATTAACAGTAAAGTTAATTATCACATCTTATCAGATTCTATCAGAGATATTGAGCAGTTTCAGCAGATCTTTTCTACAGTTTTGTTATAAGATGACAGAAGAATAATAGTTATAGTTTCAGATAAAATGTCTGATACTGTTTAATATCTCAGATCAGTAGAATTCTCAAGAGATTATTCAGTACAGTTGTTCACAGTCTGAATAATCAGTTATATACAAATTATACATTTCTTATATTATTCAGATGTATAAGAGTTCAGAGTGAGAGATTTAGCATTATTCACAGAATTATACAGTATTATTATTATTAATTGAATATTCTGAGATATCAGTTCTTATACATAGTTCTGAAAGAAATCAGAGTATTTCTTGATATACTGCTTTAATAAGAGTCTGAAGAAGTTCATCAGCCTGAGCTGCTATATATCACAGTTCATTCAGTATAGAAGAAGTAAAGATATCAGTATCAGTATCAGTTCAGAGAGAGAGTATTCTAATTGAAGAAATATATATAGTGTTATAAGTTGTTCTATCTTAGTTAATCAATATCTTCAGATCTAAGAGTTAGTGCTCTCAGTTTATTCAATAGATGTCTGTTATATTAAAAGGCATATCTTGCTCTTGTTATAAGAGAGCATCTACTATTAAGTTCTAGCTGTCAGAGCAGTAGTGTATTATAAAATAAAAGCAGCTTAAGAACTCAGATTATCATATCTATTATTCAGTGAGTTTATAGATAGTTATAAAGTACTTGAGATTCTTATAATCTGTGATTATCTTAAATTCAGAGATACTTCGGAGTTCAGAGTCTCATTCTTCTAGATAGTATACAATTATAAGAAGTTTCTTGTCATAGATCTTATAATTGCATTCAGCAGAACTCAGTTTCTTAGACATAAAGATGTATAATTGTAAGACATCTTCATCATTATATTGCAATATAGCTTCTTCTGTGATATAGTCAGAGAAATCAGCTTCAATAACTGTTTCATAATCAGAATCAAATATTATAAGCAGAGAGATGTTAATGAACATCTTCTTTATTCATATAAATACAGCTTCTGTATTCACTGATCACTGAAATACTGAGTTCTTCTTGATAAGTTCTGTAAGTTATCTTGTGATATCTGAGAAGTATTATATAAATTGCTGATTGTAAGAGGCCTACGCTGAATAGATCGGTATAATATATAGGTCTTATATAACAAAGAGAAAAACATTAAAGAAGGAAAAGAAAGAGAAAGTATGAGAATCAGCAATTGAAGTGAATATTTATACATGTATGTGATGATGTACACAGTGGAGCTTCAGAGCAGAAGAATATACACACATTTGTAGCAGCTGAGAATCAGTGATTGAGAATGGCTGAGAATCGGAGCATACATGTTCAGAAGAATATACACACATTCGTAGCAGCTGAGGATCAGCGATCGAGAATGAAGTGGTAGAAATCTATGAAGTGTAATAGAATAGTCTATATAATTGATCAGGCGCAGCCCGCCACATTAGCCCTTTCTTTTCAGAAGCAGTTTTCATCAGTCAAGGGCTTCTGTTTCAGATAACACAGAACTCAGAGTTCAGATCAGTTAATCATAGCTGACTCATTTTACAAGATATTATCAGCTGCAGCTGTGTGATCTCTTATCAAGAATATCTTCAATCTCTCACTCAAGCTTATTATCTTCTTCTATGATTCCTGGTGATTGTCAGTTAGAAGTCAGTTAAGAAGAGAACAGATCAGTGACAGTGCAGCAGAGTAAGCTTGTATAAAAGATATTATAAATCTCTAATAATGTGTCAAGATAGTAGTTGTAACTATCTAGAACTTCTATCACTTTATATCTGATATAACAGTAATCTAGTGTATGAGATGAACATATGATTTATATATTCTTGAGATTCAATTATATAAGATCTTCTATCTTATACTGCTCTGCAGAATCTCATCAGATATTAATTTAATCTTCTTAATCTTGTTTTACAGTTATTGTAAAGATTTCTGCTCAGTTATGAGTATCTCAGAGCTTCATTACTATATTATTATTAATCTGAATCAGACTATGAGAGTTTGATATAAACTGTGTAATCTTTAGAAGATTCAACACTTTTATATAATATCTGTATGTAAGAAAGAATGAGCTTATATCTATTAAAATAGCATTTCAATCATTGATAGTAATCTCTGCATGTAGAAGAAGATTGTATCAATTATCTTATAAGTAGTTATAGAACTTATAAAGATAATTCTTTATAGTCTGAATTATTCATTTCAATATATTATCAGTCTTAGAATGATAGATAGTTAATAAACAGTATATAATCTTGAGAACTTGACAGATTCTTATTCAGAGAGTACTTCTGAATTGACAGTCTCAGTCTAATATAATAGATCTCAGTAACTCATATATCTGATAGAATAAACTCTGTAAGAAGACTTCAGTGACTTGTTCAGTATTCATCTTATTACAAGATTTTAATATTATATCTTTACTTAGTCAGTTAACAATGATCAGAATGTTCTTATCACTCTTACTCTGAGATAGATTAATAGTGAAGTAAATTACTACATCTCATCAGATTCTATCAGAGATATTAAGTGATTTCAGTAGATTTTTTCTACAGTTCTTTCATAAAATAATAGAAGAACAGTGATTTCAGTTTCAGATAAAGTGTCTGATACTATTTAATATCTCAGATCAGTAGAACTCTTAGAAGATCATTCTATACAGTTGTTTATAATCTGAATAGTCAGTTATATAAAAGTCATGCATCTCTTGTATTATCTGAGTGTATAAGAGTTCAGAGTAAGAGACTCAGCATCATTTATGAAATTATAGAGTGTTATTATTATCAATTGAACATTCTGAGATGTCAGTTCTTATATATAGTTCTGGGAGAAATCAGAATACTTCTTATTATACTGCTTTGATAAGTGCTTGAAGAAGTTCATTGATTTAAGCTGCTGTATATCATAGTTCATCTAATATAGATTCAGAAGAAGTCAAGATATCAGTATCAGTGTCAGTATCAGTGTTAGTGACAGTTTACAGAGAAGATGTTCTAATTGAAGAAGCATGTATAGTGTCATGAGTTGTTTCATCTTGATTAACTAATATCTTCAGGTCTAGAAGCCAGTGTTCTCAGTTCATTCAACAGGTATCTATTACATTGAAAGACATATCTTACTCTCATTATAAGAGAGCATCTGTCATTGAGTTCTGACTGCTGAAACAGTAGTGTTTTGTCATATGAAAGCAGCTTACAAACTCAGATTATTATATCTATTATTCAGTGAGTTTACAGATAGTTGTAAAGTACTTAAGATTCTTATAATCTGTGATTATCTTAAATTCAGAGACATATCAGAGTTCAGAGTCTTATTCTTCTAGATAGTGTATAATTGTAAGAAGTTTCTTATCATAGATCTCATAGTTACATTCAACAGAACTCAGTTTCTTAGACATGAAGATACATAATTATAAGATATCTTTATTATTATATTACAATATAGCTTTCTCTGTAATATAGTCAGAGAAGTCAGCTTCAATAACTGTTTATAATCAGAGTTAAATATTATTAGCTGAGAGATGTTAATGAATATCTTCTTTATCTATAGAATACAGCTTCAGTGTTCACTGACTACTGAAATACTGAGTTCTTTCTAATGAGTTCTGTAAGTGATCTTGTAATATCTGAGAAGTTTTGTATGAATTACTGATAGAAGTTAGTAAATTCAATGAAGTTTTATACATCTTTCATAGTATATGAAGCTTCTCATTCAAGAATGATGAAGACTTTCTCAGAATTCATTCAAATTCTCTTATCAGCTTCTATGATAAAACCTAGATATTTGATACTCTTGACTTCAAAGTCACACTTGTCAATATCTATTGATAGTTCTGTTTCTTATAATTATTGTAATACTCTTCACATATGTTCTTAATATTCTTTTCTGATCTCATCAGTGAAGATGAGAATGTTATTGAGATATACAGATACAACTTTATTAAGAAAATCTCAGAGTGCTCAGTTGATATACTTCTGAAATATACTAAGAGTATTAATCAGTTTAAAGAGTGTAACTATTCATTCAAAGAGATTATAATATATTCAGAATACTGTAAGTCATTCATCTTCTTCAGTGATACAGATTTTATAAAATGTAGTGATGACATCTAATTTTATAAATCATTGAGCTTGTTCAATACAAGCTAGAGTTTCATTGATAAGAGATAAAGAATAGCAGTTCTTCTTGATTAATCTGTGTAATTCTCAATAGTTTACACAGAATCAGAGTTCTTTATCTGATTTCTTTGTAAAGAGAATAGAAGCTGCAGCAGAAGAGTTACTAATATATATAAATTTCTTATTCAATAGATTATTGAGTGTCTTTCAAAGAAGAAGAAGTACATCTTGAGACATGTTATAAAGAGAGTCTTATGAAGACTTGAGATTCTGATCATTTTTCCTTTCTAACTTGATACTGTGATCTACTCCTGAGCCTCATAAGAGGAGTATATTTGTAGTGTTATCTTGTCAGAAGACATCTAAGTATTTATGATATTATTAAGAGAGTTTTGTATGAGAATGTGTTATTGTAGCAAAGAATAACTTTTCTAGAGTCTTTTTAATATTAGTCAGACTGATGAAATAGATTGATATATGATTCTACTATCAGTAATTCTTTCAGTGACTTCTTTTTCTGACCATTTTATAGGTGTTGACAGAGATCTATGTCAGATTCATAGTCTTGTGAATATCATTCTCATGAACTCTATCATTGTTAGAGAATATTAAACTCCTGTTTTAAGTATTCAATAAGATGCCTTATTCAGATAGTCAGATAAGTTCTAACATAAGATTATAATCAAGATTATTAACTTCATATGTATAGACATCTTCATACTGATATTCTCTGATAGCTATGTTTAGTTTCATTATGTAACAGATGCAAACATCTTTTAAATCAGTGAATTCTGCAAGAAGTTGAGATGTTGATAAGAGAATACACTGAAGATTATAATGTCTTATAACTGAAGATTTAATTATTGTATAGTGATATAGACTGCTGTCTATCATGACTTTCATATTATATATGTTATTAATTACAGTAGATATAAGAATCACATTCATTGCTATTTTCTCTTTAAAATGTTATCATTAAATCTCTTCAAGCTTCTGTTTATGAATTTAAACAGAAGCTAATCTTTTCCCTGTTTCACTGATACATTCTTGTAGTTATCTTTCAAATCTTTCTTCACTGCAATGTGGTTGACACAGACAGGCACTGATTCATTCTTCAAATGAGAAGACACTGATCTTTCTCTTGATTGAGAAGGCACATAGGTCAATTGACAGTTGAAGGTAATGTATTCTGATTGATTACAGTTAATACATACTTCATATTGATGTTGATCAGTGACTTCTTCAGAAGTGATCTCAGGAACTCAGAAGCCTGTTTGAACAGTGAAAACTCTTACTTATGTGTAAACATTCAAGTCTATTCAATTCATAGCATCTGCATCATTGTTATTCTTCAGCACAGAGATATAAATATAACATCTTCTGCCACTGTTCTGTATACTCTTGAGCTTGATAAGACAGTCATTCAATGTCTGAAGTTGTATGCAGAAACCTTTATAAGTCTGGTCTTTGTCTACACTTACAAGAGCCTGTAAGAGTTCAAGAGTTAATGTCTTCTTGAGCATGCTAATCTTTATTCAATTCTCTCAAGATTGATCATCTGCTTCTAGAATCTTGATGCCAAAGTCAGGGATGAATGTTGTGAGAGAAGTGTTTCTCTGTCAGACACTCTGTAGTCAATCTAACACTTTCTGTTGCATGACAGTGTCTTGAAACAGAATATTAAGATATTTGATAATATTGTCAGATATTCACAATGCTGGTTCATATGCTTTTATTCATGAATGAAACTTCTGTTTCACGCGATTCTTCAATCATTCATTGATATATCAATCTTGATTGATTAATGAACTGATGATATCTTCATCTACACTCAGTTTAACAATCATTTCCATTCTTCATAATGAGTAGAGAGTGAGATCAGAAGTATTGAAATATACAGAAGTATCTAAGCATTCTTTCAGCACTTTTGTATTTGATTCTGTAATCATTGAAATTGCATGAGTTCTTTATTGAATTAATTGTTGAATCTCTTCATATTGAAGTTATTAAGTTACATGTATATCAGCTATCTGTTGCTGTTGTAATTTCAATATTACTTGAAGTCACTGTAATATTGCTTCTATACTTGTGTTCAAGAGTTCTCTCATATTATTATTAGACATGTCATTCATGAAGTGTATAATACCTGTGAAATCTTGAGAAAGTGTGATTGTATGAATATCTCATACATCTGAGTGTCAGAACTCTCAGATCTTTCACTGATATTCTCTTTGTAAGATCTTATTACAGGGTCAGAGTGACTAGAAAGCAAGCTTCTATCTAAGAACTCAGTGTCTGCTTTAACTGATTGTTTCTCTTTCTTACACATTGTTACATGTTCAGATATCTCTCAATGAATAAATTGTTTCTAATGAGAAGATAATACATGAATAATGATTTCTAATAAGAAAGATGATGAACATTTTTCTAGTGTAAGAGACCTACACTGAATAGATCAGTATAATATATAGGTCTTTATATAACAAAGAGAAAAACATTAAAGAAGAAAAAGAAAGAGAAAGTACAAGAATCAGTGATTGAAGTGAATATTTATACACACATGTGGTGATGTATGCAGTGGAGCTTCAGAGTGGAAGAATATACATGTGTTTATAGTGGCTGAGGATCGGCGATTGAGAATGGCTCAGAATTGGAGCATACATGTTCAGAAGAATATACACGCGTTCGTAGCGGCCGAGGATCGGCGATTGAGAATGAAGCAGTAGGAATCTATGAAGTGTAACGGAATAGTCTATATGATTGATCGGGCGCAGCCCGCCACACTGATAGAAGTTAGCAAATTCAATGAAGCTTCATACATCTTTCACAGTATATGAAGCTTTTCATTCAAGAATGATAGAGACTTTCTCAGGATTCATTTGAATCTTCTTACCAGCTTCTATGATAAAACTCAGATATTTGATACTCTTGACTTTAAAATCACACTTATCAATATCTATTGATAGTTCTGCTTCTTGTAATTGTTATAAGACTCTTCACACATGTTCTTGATATTCTTGTCTGAACCTGTCAGTGAATATGAGAATATCATTGAGATATACAGATATGAATTCATCAAGAAAATCCTGAAGTGCTTAGTTAATATACTTTTGAAATGTACTAGAGGCATTAGCCAGTTTAAAGAGAGTAATCACTCATTTAAAGAGATTATAACATGTTCAGAATGCTGTAAGTCATTCATCTTCTTCAGTGATATAAATCTTATAAAATGCAGTGATGACATCTAGTTTTATAAATTATTAAGCTTGTTCAATGTGAGCTAGAGTTTCATTGATTAGAGATAAAGAATAATGATTCTTCTTGATTAATCTGTTCAATTCTTTATAATGTACACAGAATTGAAGTTCTTCACCTGATTTCTTTGCAAAGAGAATAGAAGCTGTAGCAGAGGAATTGCTAATATGTATGAATTTCTTATTGAACAGATTGTTGAGTGTCTTTTGAAGAAGAAGAAGTTCATCTCAGAATATATTATAAAGAGAGTCTCATAATAATTCAGAATTCTTACTATTCTTCTTTTTCAACTTGATACTGTAGTTCACTTCTGAACCTTGTAAGAAAGGTAGATTTATAACATTATTATCTTATCAGAAGACATCTAGATATTCATGATATTATTAAAAGAGTTTTGTATAAGAATCTGATATTATAGCACAGAATTACTTTTCTAAAGTCTTTTTAATATTGATCAGACTGATGAAATAGATTGATATGTAGTTCTACTATCAGTGATTCTTTCAGTGACTTCTTTTTCTGAGTATTTCATAGCTATTGACAGAGATCTGTGTCAGATTCATGATCTTGTGAATGTCATCTTTATGAACCCTATCATTGTTAGAGAATATTAAACTTCTGTTTTAAGTGTTTAATAAGATACCTTGTTCAGATAGTCAGACAAGTTCTAATATAAGATTATAATTGTGATTATCAACTTCATATATATAGATATCTTCACACTGATGTTCTCTGATATCTATGTTTAGTTTTATCATGTAACAGATGCAAACATCTTTTGAATCATCAAATTGTGCAAGAAGTCAGAATTTTAATAAGAGAATACACTGAAGAGTATAATGTCTTATAACTTAAGATTTAATTATTGTATAATAACATAAATCACTGTCTATTATGACTTTCATATTATACATGTTATTGACTACAGTAGATACAAGAATCACATTCATTGTTATTTTCTCTTCAAATTATTATCATTCAATCTCTTCAAGCTTCTGTTTATAAATTTGAACAGAAGCTAATCTTTTCCCTGTTATATCAGAGTGTTCTCATAGTCATCTTCTGAATCTTTCTTGACTATAATGTGATTGATATAAACAGACACTGATTCATTCTTTGAGTGAGAAGACACTGATCTTTCTCTTGAGTGAGAAAGTGCTAATCTTTCTCTCAAATGAGAAGATATGTAGACTAATCAGCAGTTGAAAGTGATGTGTTCTGATCAGTTAAAGTTAATGTATACCTCATATTAACATCAATCAGTGAGTTCTTTGAAAGTGATCACAGGAACTTGAAAGTCTGTTCAAACAGCGGAGACCCTTGCTTATGTGTAGATATTTAAGTCTACTCAGTTCATAGCATCTGTGTCATTGTTATTATTCTTCAGTATAGGTGTAGATGTATGAGTGATTGAGATGTAACATCTTCTGTCACTATTTTGTATACTCTTGAGCTTGATAAGATAGTCATTCAACGTCTGAAGCTGTGTGCAGAAGTCTTTATAAATCAGGTCTTTGTTTACACTTATAAGAGTCTGTAAGAGTTCAAAAGTCAATATCTTCTTGAGCATGCTGATCTTCATTCAATTCTTTCAAGATTGATCACCTGCTTCTAAAATCTGAGTGTCAAAGTCAGAGATGAATGTTATAAGAGAAGTGTTTCTCTGTCAGATACTCTGTAATCAATCTAATACTTTGTGTTGCACAGCAGTATCTTGAAACAGAATATCAAGATATTTGATGATATTATCAGGTATTTGCAACACAGGTTTATATGCTTTTATTCATGAATAAAACTTCTATTTTATACAATTCTTCAATCATTCATTAATATATCAATCTTGATTAATTAGTGAATCAATGACATCTTCATCTACACTCAGTTTCACAAGTATTTTCATTCTTCATAATGAGTAGAGAGTGAGATCAGAAGCATTAAAATACATGAAACTCAGAGTCACTGTGACACTGTATCTATACTTATATCTAACAGTTCTCTCATATTATTGTTAGACATGATTATATTGATCATTGAATATGTGATATCTGTGAAATCAGAAGAAGTGTAATTGTATGAATATCTTATATGTCTGTAGTATCAGAACTCTCAGGTCTTTTTGTGAAAGATGTAAAGCTTGTGTGATTGAAAGGTTGCTAGCTTGTGGAAAGTTATATGATGAAAGAATTAGTAAGCCAGATCATATGACCTGACACCCTCACTCACCAGAGTAACTATACACAATGCTATATACAAAATTCGCCTTCAAATCAAGTACAGGTACAAAAAATGACTGGAAAATGTGAAGTAATGAAAATCAGTCATGATATACATCATTTTTTATCTCTCTATTCCTCTATCTTCTTTATATTCTCTTTCCAACATGTATATTTCAATATTTCAAGTGATTTGATAAGCTCATCCACTGCATTCTCAGCAGATGAAACATATCAGATAGATATCTCATTCTTGCAGACAAGATTCTGAAGAATGTGAAAACAGACCTCTATATGCTTCAAGCAGCATGAAATTGCTTCAGAAGAGAATAGCTCTATGACAGACTTATTATCAGCATGGATTGTATAAGCCAGATCATTGACTGTGGTGAGAATGAGGTGATTATCAGCATCCAGATTGTTGAGGTGGGATGAGATGAATCCAGCATCTTCTAGAAGCTCTCAGAGACAGACAAGCTCATATACAGCCTTGGAGGATGCAATATATTCGGCCTCTGTTGATGACTTGAAGACCCCTGTTTGCCGGCAGCTCCGCCATGCAACGGGACCACCTGCCATGTAGATGATATAACCGGTGGTTGAACGGGATCCTGGATCCCTACCAGCTCAATCGGCATCTGCATATGCTACAGGTTCAATTTCGGCACCTCTGTGATAGGTTATACCCTCATTGATTAAACCCTGTAGATATCAGAGTGTACACTTGTATGCAGCCCAGTTCTTTGATGTAGGCTGGGAGCTGAATCATCCAAGGAATCCTGCAGCGAAGCTCATATCAGGACATGTATTGAATACCAGATATTGCAGAGATCTGATACTGAATTGATAGGATCATAGGATAAATTCTGCTGTGTATGCAATCAGTTCCTCATCATCATTCATAAAATCAACATTCTTCTTCATAGAAGTGAATGTAGAATGACAGTCATTCATTGAGAACTCCTTCAGAAGATTTCTTATAAAGAGAGATTAAGACAATGTTAATAAAGTTGAATCTCTATCAATCTTTATTTCTAGATAGCAGTTGAAATTCCCTACATCCTTGATCTCATAATTAGCAGCAATTTCAGTTTTGACCCAGTCTAGATCTTCGATTTTCAGACTGTAGAGATAGACATCATTCACATAGATGATCATATAGACCTGTCTTTCATTATGAATAAATAGTCCAGTATCATAGAAACTGACACAGAAGCCTGAGTGCAATAGCATCTTTCACAGCTTCTCATATCATAAGAGTGCTGCTTGCTTAAGACTGTAGAGTCTCTGTATCAACTCACACACAAGATCATCACAGCCTTCACAGAATTCTGTGAATTGATTCATATATATTCACTTATCAGCAGGCAGTTGAGCATTTAAAAAGACAGTCATCATATCAATCTGCAGAACATACTATCCCCAGAATGCTGAGATCATCATGAGAGCTTGTAAGATGAATGCAGAGACAATAGGTGCAAAGATTCTTGAGTAATTGACTCTCTTCTGTTGAAGATTTCTGCAGACAACCCAGTGAGCCTTATAGCAGATAACATCACTCATATTGTTAAACTTTTTATCAAATACTCATTGGTCACAGAGAACACTCATTTGTGATGTTCTCTCAATCAGTTATCAGACCTCTATCTATTTCAAACAGTTAATCTCTTTAACACAGGTCTTGTAATAATACTTTCATTTCATAGAAGCTTTGACATGTGTGAGGTTTTTCAGAATCAGAAGTGCAGTAATCTCAGAATCAGTAAGTAGATCTTCAAGACTGTCTCTCACTGAATCTTCCCCCACTGTAGTGATATTCCTTATAGATGTCAGAGAATCATCTGATTCAACTGTGAATTCTGAGAAGTTCAGTGTATTCTGCACTAAAAAGATAGGTATTCTCACAGAGATATCATAGTCAATTCATCAATTATTAGTGAGTATAAGAAATAATGAACACTCAGGTTGAATTTCCTTATCAATGAACAGATTATCTATTGATTGATCAGGAATCACTGCAATCTCTTGACAGACTGCAGTGAGTAGGCCTGATGTCACTGAAGAAATCACTGCAGCCACTTTGCAGACTGCATTGAGTAGAACCTTCAGGTTGTGCATTGTAGTCAGTATCAATGAATCAGCAAGATGAAGATCCTCGCGGAAGATGATGTCTTTTGATATGTATAAACACTCATTGAAGGGGTTCACCAATCTATAATTGATAAAATCATTATATCTCACAAAAATCAACTCTTTGAAACAGGAAGCCATCTTATTGATGAGCTTGAAGACTATCTTCAAGAATGCTTTGCAACCTCATTGATAAATGCCATGTGCAGAAGATAGAGCTTCAAGCCAGGTCTCATACAGTGTAATTAGCTTTGTATTTTCAGAGCCCTCATATAATATCATTGAGGTTGACATAAGGTTAAGCAGCTCTGTGACTGTAATAACTGTCTCATCCCACATCTTTTCCAGAGCTGAAGAGTCTATTAATAGTGATCAGAACTTCTCAATGATCAAATCAATCAATCATTTGAATACTTTATCTTACTGTGAAGTATGAGAGAAAGTCAGCTCTTATTTTATATCTTCACTGAGCATGTATGCTGTGACTGTATTTAAATTCAATTCTTCACAATCTGAGTGAATGATTGCAATGCCACATCTCAGCAGATTCTTGATAAATTGATTGAAGATCTGTAGATATCTCAACATCTCATTCTTGCATTTCAATAGAAATATTCACCTCATACAGATAACATCATCTGTTATCACTATTACAAGCTTCTTATCAGTGTAAGATGATATATCATTCTCAGTTCCAAGAGTCTCATCATCACTGAATATATCCACTCAAATCTTCAAGGCCTTGCGGGTGGCATGACATGGTGTGAAATCCTTGTAGAAAGTGTGTTTCTGTTTAGACTTAATACATGTGGCACAGAATGATAATTTCTTCAGACTGATAATGATAATATCAAATCACAGATCTCTGATCATTTTTAATATACTATTTTCACTGATATGATTAAGTCAATAATATCACTTATCTATCAGAAGCTGTTTCAGAAGAACTGCAGATAATCAAGATAAAGATGAGATAATAAAGAAATCAGTATCTGAATTCTTAGAGTTGATTAACTGTTCAATCTTCTCATGACTGAAAGACTTCAAAGACTCAGCATTCAGATTGTAATCTGTTGAGATTATCTTTAATTTCAGAACAGTCACATATGTCACTGCTTCATACATTGAGTTGTTCATTATCCCATGAAATGTCAGTGAGCTGTCAAATAGAATGTAAATATTATTGTGAGACAGGTTGGCATAGAAGATATCACTGTTGATAGATGACAGAAACTCAAAGTAGTTCTCAGCATTAACTTGTATATTATGATGAATATAGCTCTGATGTTTCATAAGTTCAGCAGAGATCAGATTTGCAGATAGTTCTGACACATAGTATACATGATTGAATTCTATCAATCTTTCACTCACTGAGATGAATACAGTGCTGACACTCTGAATCTTCATAATAACCTTGTTAGTCACTTGAACTGTTGAATCATTGATTGCTATAAGTTTCAAAAATTATGATCTATCACTCGCTATGTGACATCCGGCGCCACTATCTCATATAGTGAGAGAATTCTTGTGGGATTCTATAAAACAGGCTGGCACATTGATAACCTCTGTGAGGTTTGTTATCTGATAGGTCTCTGATTCATCTGTAATGAATAGTTGAATTCTACTCTCACTATTGTTCTTTTTCTTCTTTTCTTTGAATTCCTTTATCCTTGCAGTATTGTTTATTCTTCAATTATTCAGAGCACTGTCTGAATTGATCAATTAACAGATGCCAAAGTGAGATCTCTCACATTCAGAATATATAGATGAATTTCCCTATCCCTGATAATTTTAGAAGCCCCCTTGTATACTGCCACAATCACATTCAGTACAGCCTTCACGGGCCGGATTCAATGTATTGTTGCTGATAGTCAGTGTGGCTGTTATTAGACTGGCCGGCGGGACCATGAATTTCACATTTGGTCCCATTTGGTCTGGTCTCATACATTTCTTGGCGTGAGTCCCACCAGGACCAAGCCTCAAAAAAATCTGAAAATGGACCATTTCTGAGAGAAATGGTGTGAAAAATGACCAGATTTAATTCAAGAACAGTGAAATGAGAGTAATTTCTCAGGATAAACTGTGAAAGATGATTATTCTTTCAAAATCAGAATGAGACTGAGACTGAAGATCAAAATCAGTCTCATTCAGTTCATTCAGTGATTGCTTATATAATCAGAATTTGGTAACAATTATTGATAATGCTCATGAAACAACTAAATACATTCTTGTGCAAGTTTATTCTTCACTTTCTCATGAAAACTACACTTCTCTGATATACTGTGATCAGAGATATTAAACTGTCTGATAATTTCATGTTTTATAATCATGAGTTTCTTGATTGTTTCTCCTTGTAATTGTCCCCAGTGATAGTGATAAATATCTCAACTTGAGTTAAACTTTCACTTCATTCTCACCCCTGTCAATGAAATTGTCAGAATATCACATGTCATCAGTGTAATAGTTGAATATATACTCTCAATAATTTTTCATAACTCTAGAATTGATTTGACATGTAAATTTATCAGATCATCTTGAAGATAGCAGTCAAATTCAGTTTTACAAGCATGTAGTTTTGCCTGATTTTCAGTTACAATCAATGTATACAAGTTCTGTTTCAAAGTTAGTATTATAGTTCTATATGATATGAAGTGTTATCAAAGATCATTACTTACTAGAGAATTGTATTTCACTGTCTTCATATCTTGAACATCTGCTCATTCAAATCTCTGATAGTTGACATTGTAGTAGTCTCAGGCTAATTTAACATATGAGTCTCATTTCTCCTCTGTTCAATCTTGAGAAGTGTAGATATTAACTCAATGAGAGAGATCTAGTAGAGCTGCTACAGTATAGTACTCTGCAAAAGATTGTTCAGTTTTGCTGTAGTAATATACTAGTTTATTTCTTACAGTAATAATAGCCTGCACTATAGCATCATCTCAGACTGAATTTCTTTTTGAGTGATTCAACTGCTTCTCAAGATAAGTAAATAAACTGTTATACACTCATCAAGCTGACTGCAGCATTGATGTACAAGTGATTGAGACTGTCTTTATTGTCTTATAAAACTGAAACAGTAAATCAATCACATATTTCAACTGAGTTCACTTCATATCAGAAAGTTTCAATATCTGAATCTTTTTCTGATCAGAGTGTTGCACTTAATAATCAATCATCTGATACAATTGAAGAGTCTGAACAGTCATCTCATATATTGAACTTCACTGTGTTCTAACATTCTGTATCATATTCAGTGATGTGACTGATTTGTTTGTTTATTGAATATCATGAAATCATTGTTATTATTTAGAGAAGGTACAAATCACATTAGCAATGTTTTGAATCTGTGATATTTAAATTATTAGTCAATCTATTCAAAATTAACAGTAGCATTATCAAAAAGCATTATCAAAAAGCAATATCAAAAAGTGTTGTTAAAAAACATTATCTTTTACAAAGTAAATGCAAAAGTTACTTGAGTAATCACTTTCATCTCATTCTCATCTCAAGAACCAGCTATCTCATTATTCTTCATCTCAATGTTAAGATTCTTTATCAGTGTTTGTATCACAAGTTGAATCACATGAGCAATGCAGAGAATATGACCTTGTTTATCATTCCAGAAATGCAAAGCCAATTTTTGCTTCAAGCTCTTCATCATAGTGTAGTTATTCACAGCATTATCAGTTGTAATTGTAAGAAGACTGAGACTAATATTTCAATAGTCATTTTTAATCACAGTCATTAATATCTCTGCTATATAATCCCCAGTATGACTACTGATCAATGATTCAAATTCAATTAATGTCTCTTGATAAGTCCAGTTCTCATCAATGTAATAACATGTAACTTCTATAAATGCAAGATTGTTTGTACTAGTTCATACATTCACTGTGAGAGACACTCTTTGATGATTCTTCAACTCTGATTCTAGATGTTGTATATTGACTTTGTAGTGTGTCTCAAGGTTGGACTGAAGACAGAATTGATGTGAAATATGAAGATTTGAATTAAGCATTTGAAGAAGTGTTCAGAATTCGGGGTTTTCAATTGATTGAAGAGAAAGATTCAGAGATATACACATGCAAAGTAATTGTTCACAGAAGTTATCAGATGAGAGTTGTGAAATCAGAGTACTGATATATAATCATTTTCACATAATTTTCTTCAAATTAGAAAGTTAGCATTATCAAAAATCATTACCTGGTAGAGTAACTTATCAGCTCAGTAGTAATTTTCTGATTATTTTTCTTTTATTGTCTGCATTCTGATGACTTCAGATGTCAAGAAATTCCTTCAGAGTCATGATCAGTTTATAATGAATGTTTCTGAATGAAGTTACAGTGATTGTAGCAGAGAGATGACTCTTCAGTAATCTGCAATGCAACCTGTTGATAATTATTCCATAGTTCATCTCAGTGTTTGTGTTAAGTTTTTCATAAATTTCATGACCTGAAATCAGATGTGAAGAATAAAGTGATTATTTATTATAATTGAAAGAGAGTATTCTGTGTTGAATTATAAACAATATAGACTTTGTGATTCACAGTGATTTCTTAAAGAGTTTATGAATCTTCAATAGAAGTAAAAGAAGTGAAAGAAGTGAATTCAGAAGACATGATAATAATTTAAGAAAGATAATAATTTATTTTCAATAACTGATCACTGATGTGTGTAAGAAGAATTAATATAAGAGAAAATAATCTTGTTTCTTAGCTTAGTTATAATTTTAGTACTAACTCAGATTAGATATCATCAATGTATAAAAGTAAATAAATAATCTTGATTAATCTCTGTTATATTTCTTAAAATATATTAATATTGTGAAAGAGAGTGTTATTAAATTACATTATCAGATGATATCATTAAAAATATATTAATATTATGAATATCAATGTTGAAAAAATGTTGATACTTATACATTATAGTGATTTGTGAATCATGATAGTTAAATATATATATATATATATATATTATTTCTGACTTGATTACAACTTATACAATAATTTTTAAAAACTTAAAATTAATTTCAATTATTAATAATTATGAACTTATAACTAACTAATATAAAAAGAAAAAAACTTTTTCTACTCATCATCTTTCTACTCTTTCTCATTCTTCTTATCATTCTTTATAATTCACTTCTCATTCTTCTCCTCCTTCTTCTCCTTCTTATCTGAGATGATAATCATCTTAAAATCTCTCTTCACTGCCTTCTCAGAGAAGGGTTCTCACTGCTCCCTCTCAGCCAGGTTAATCTGTGCCTCAAAATCCCGCATTTCCTGGTCTGCTGTCTCAGGTTCCACCTCAGTGACAAGCAGATTGACATGCTCAGAGAGCAGGGCTGCCTTCTCAATATCCTGAATCATGGAGTGCATTCAAGATCTGAACAAGGCCTTAATCCCCTTCTTCTCTGTCAGCTCCTGCTAATCAATTAGAGAACAGAAGTATTATTAAAAATCATTATCTCTCAATAAATAAAAAACTTATCAGTTTTGACTTCTTTGTCTCTCACTTCAATACTCTCTCAATCTTCTTCTGCTACTGTTTATTTACAGTAACACTCTTCTCATCTCTCTCTCTCTTTATCTTAATCTCAAACTATTCTCAGAACTTCTCCTGATCTCATCACTGCTGCATAAGACTCTTCACTATCTTCTTCTTCAATCTCTTATAGATGGTGTTATCTGTATTATTTCTATACTTAGTTCAGTCTAAATCTATCAGAAGTATTACTTAAAATTATTATCATTCTACTCTCTTACAGAGTCTCTTCAAGGCATTATAACATGTCTTATGATCTGTCTCCTCTTGCTTAAACACCTTCTTCTTCTCTCTCTTCAATCTGTGACAGTGCTTACACGCCTTGGTGATCCGCAGGACTGCAGAATATTTGAAGAGAAATGACATGATTGGTTTCAGTGAGCATTGAAGAAGAGTGAAGACAGAAGAGATGATCAGAAATGATATAATGATGATAATGATAGTGATGATGATGATGGTAATAATGATAGTGATAGTGATGATGATAATGATGATAATGATGATAATGATGATGATGAAAGAGAAAGTGCATTGAAATATATTACTGACTTATCAAATATAAAGAGACTTAAAGAAAATATTAACAGCTTTCAGCAATGTACAGAAACAGCTACAGTGTTGCATAGCAATATCATCTTCATTCAATACATGCACTGTTGATATTCTTTATATACAGTTATCATATAATCTGTATCAGAGATACATGCAGAAAACAGATTTTTGTTACTAGAACAAATAATTACAGTAATTCTCTGTTTTCATATTATAAAGAGAAGTTGTTCTCATTTCTTTCTTCTCTCTTTTCTCTTCTTCAATCAATCACTAATTCCAAGCTGATATGAAAACTATTAAAACACTCTCAGAAACCCTCAAATTAAAGAGTATAGACTAATCAAATTTCAAATACAGAAGAAATCAAATTATCTTCTACAGATTCAATTACTCATTCTCTCTCAAATAAAACAGCAGTTGTGTCCCCTCTCTTTCTCAATCAAACAAAACATGGCCTGTGAAAAGTGAGTATCATGTCAGACTATAATGATCAACACGGCTCCAGCATGCAGAGCTGTATATATGCAGTGCATGCTGAACTGAGAGACTGTGTGAATTGCAAACTGACAGCAGCATCTCAGGAAGAGCTGTGCAGTGTGAGAAAGCTGTAACTCTCAGTCACATGCACAGAGAGTGAATTGCTGCAGTAAGTGCATGTGTATTGAAGTAATGCTTTTTAATAACACTCAGTCTCTGATATGATGAAAATAGAGTCTCTCTGTGAGATCTGTTTTTATCAGAAGTCAGAGAATCTTATATTTCTCAAGATCATCTTCATACACCTTGTCTGTGAAATCAATGAGAGAAATCATCAATTCCAGTGTTCTGCTCTTAATATCATTCAAGTGACAGCAGAGTCCACCCTGATCACACTTTTTGAGTGTATATTTTCTAATTATTCACATTTATATAGATATATACTGATTATTTGTTAGATGATATTAAGACAATAGCTCATTGCAGCTGTGTTACCCTCACTGTGAGAGATACACAGTTGATAATAAACATTGTAAAGACTCTGAAAAGTAGGTATTTTGAGAGTGCTGCAGCCCTGTGATCTTGATTTTTTTTTATTTTTATTTTTTATTTTTTTCTTTTCCTTTTCTTTTTTTTTTTTTGTTGTGATTTTTTCTTGTTGTTTTGTTTTTTGTTTTTTTATTATTTTTTGTATTTTATATTTTTTTTTTTAATTAAAATGATATCAATTATGATCTGTGTTCAGAAAAGTAACAATATTTGATAATACTCTCTGTTGAATTTTCAACAAATGAGCACTATATTATGATATTATATAAGTGAGAAATGATTTCATAATCTCATTTAATGCCATGTTCAATAATGAGATCAGAATGAAAATGTGACTAAGAATTCAAACATATTCTTTATCTGAGACTAGATTTTTATTTGAAAAGTGAATCTGGGATCTTTAATATCTGAAATAACATGATTTGGGATCAATGTGATGAACACAAACCATGACCAGAAGTAATGCTTTTAGGCAACGTGACAACTGTAAAGTTTGGTCCTGGTCCCAGACACGGTCACACGGTCAGTCTAGCTGTTATAGCTGTTGTAGCTGTTGTAGCTGTTATAGCTAAGTTGACTGCAGAATCTATATTCTGCAGATTCTTTTTATCTTTTGAAAAATCAAGCTGTAAACAGATTTCCTCCATGAGAAGATCAATATTCAATACCACAGCTGTGAATTTGAAATCCTGTATCTCCTCTATCTTCTTCTGAACATAATTCCTTCAATTGTTGAGTAGAACTGAGTAGAAGATATCAAATATTCATGCATCTGAGAGAGAAGCATCCAACATCTTCAATTTCATAATGACGGACCAAAACTTATTGAAGAATGTGTGTAGATTGATGACCTGTGTGTCATCAAGAGACATGAATTTCAGAACTGCCTCACAGTGTAACTGTGTTTTAAGAACAGAGTATTTCTATTCAATCACATTTCATAGAGTATAAGCAATCTGATTTTCATCATACTTGGAGAAATGTGGTCTGACACCTGCACTCAAGGAGTTTGAGATGAATGTGTAGAGCCACCGGTTTCTGGCGTCTCAGAATGATACTCACTCATTATCTCTTTGTAGAGGGTTCTGAATCTGTCATTTCTCTATCATATATTAACACTGTGCATCAACCAGTTTTGATTTCATGAAGATGCTTCATATGATGTAATTGAATGTGTTAGTTAGACTGTTTAATCTCACAGTATTCTTGACATCTTTCTTGAATTAAGAGATTGTCTTGTCAACACAGCTATTCAGTTCATAAAGATTGAATTTCAATCTTTCACTGAGATTAGGATTCCATGTGGCTGTACAGGCTGTGAATGTGATGGCAGAATAATTGTTAACATCCTGTGATTAATCTGTAGAGAATCTCTGTTGACAGAGTTTTTCCAGTTGTAGTTCAAGTTCTAGAACTCTTTGCTTTCTCTTGTCTATCTCAAGTATCATCTTGAGATGCTCCATCTGTTGGTCTGATATTGCCTCACCCGAACAGTAGACACCTGAGTGTCCATTATTCTCATCAAGAGAACCAGCTTCATCAAGCTGTCAAGTAGATTGAGGGGCCAGCCTGACTGTGTCAGAAGCTGTATTCAAATCAGCTTTGAATCAAGAGAGTGTTTCAACAATGAAGCTTTCATTAATGAAGCTTTCAAAGGCTTCAGGAGAATGTTCACTGGCAGAGTGTAAGTGTGAAGAATCATCATCATCAACTGCAACTGATTCAGTAGAAAGAACACAAGATTGTGAATATGTGTGTGAGCGAGATCATATTGAATCCGCCATTTTGATATTCATTTATTGAATCCTTGTCAATATCATTCTCTTTTCTTGCTTTTTTGCAAATGTGGTGCATTTTCTGGAAGCCTCTTTTTTTTTTTTTTAAGCAAGCAGTAGTATTATTAATCATCAAGATCTCAAACACATCAATACTGATAGAATAAGACAATTTTAACTCCTGATGAGCGTATCAAATGAAGCAGTAGTTAAATAATGATTATATCAACAAGAAATCCCGAATTGGCAGCGATTTTGCGCAAAACAGATCTCATAACCTGTGAAAGGTGTAAAGCTTGTGTGATTGAAAGGTTGCTAGCTTGTGGAAAGTTATATGGTGGAAGGATTAGTAAGCCAGATCACGTGACCTGACACTTTTACTGACATTCTCTTTGTAAGATCTTGTTCTCTTTGTAAGATCTTGTTACAGAGTCAGAGTGACTGATAAGCAAGCTTCTATTCAAGAACTCAGTGTTCACTTAACTGTTTAACTGTTTCTCTATTTCTTACACATTGTTATGTGTTCAGATATCTCAGTGAGTAATTATTTCTAATGAGAAGATGATATGTGAATAATCATTTCTAATAAGAAGACAATGAACATTTTTCTAGTATAAGAGGCCTATACTGAATAGATTGATATAATATATAGGTCTCATATAACAAAGAGAAAAACATTAAAGAAGGAAAAGAAAGAGAAAATACAAGAATCAGTGATTGAAGTGAATATTTATACATGTATGTGATGGTGTACGCGGTGGAGCTTCGGGGCGGAAGAATTTACACGCGTTCATAGCAGCCGAGGATCAGTGATGAAGAATGGCTGAGAATCGGAGCATATGTATTCGAGAATGAAGCGGTAGGAATCTGTGAAGTATAATGAAATAGTCTATATAATTGATCGGGCGCAGCCCGCCACATGAGTTATTTTATCTTAATTAACTAATATCTTCAGTTCTAAGAGCTGATATTCTCAGTTTATTCAACAGATGTCTATTATATTAAAAGGTATATCTTACTCTCATTATAAGAGAGTATCTGTTATTAAGTTCTAGCTACTGAGATAATAGTGTATAGTGAAATGAAAATAACTTAATAGCTCAGATTATCACATCTGATATTCAGTAAGCTTATAGATGATTATAAAATACTTGAGATTCTTATAATCTATGATTATCTTAAATTTGAAGACACTTCAGAGTTCAGAGTCTCATTCTTCCAGATAGTATATAATTGTGAGAAGTTTCTTATTATAAATCTCATAATTGTATTCAGCAGAACTCAGTTCCTTAGATATAAAAGTATATAATTGTAAGATATCTTTATCATTATATTGTAATATAGTTTCTTATATAATATAGTCAGAGAAATCAGCTTCAATAACTATTTTATAATCAGAATCAAATATTATCAATAAAGAGATATTAATGAATATCTTCTTTATCTGTATAAATACAGCTTCAGTGTTCACTAATCACTGAAATACTGAGTTCTTCTTAATAAGTTCTGTAAGTAATCTTATAATATCTGAGAAGTTTCATATAAATCACTGATAGAAGTTAGTAAATTCAATGAAGCTTTATATATCTTTTACAGTATATAAAGCTTCTCATTCAAGAATAGCAGAGATCTTCTCAGAATTCATTCAAATTCTCTTATCAACTTCTATAATAAAATCTAGGTATTTTATACTCTTGACTTTGAAATCTCACTTATTAATATGAATTAATAGTTCTATCTCTTATAATCAATGTAAAACTCTTTATACATGTTCTTGATATTTCTTTTTGAATTTATCAGTGAAGATGAGAATATTATCTAGATATATAGATACAAACTTGTTAAGAAAATCTTAAAGTGCTTAGTTAATATACTTCTGAAATGTACTGAGAGCATTAGTCAGTTCAAAGAGTGTCACTACTCATTCAAAGTGATTATAATATATTCAGAATGCTGTAAGCTATTTATCTTCTTCAGTGATACAAATCTTATGAAATGCAGTAATAATATCTAGTTTTATAAATTATTAAGCTTATCTGATACATGCTAGAGTTTCATTGATAAGAGATAAGAAATAACAATGTTTCTTTATCAATTGGTTCAGATCTCAATAGTTTACACAGAATCAGAGTTCTTTATCTGATTTCTTTACAAAGAGAATAGAAGCTGCAGTGAAAGAGTTACTAATATATATAAATTGCTTATTCAACAGATTATTGAGTGTCTTCTGAAGAAGAAGAAGTTCATCTCAAGACATATTGTAAAGAGAGTCTTATGATGACTCAGAGTTCTTATTATTTATCTTTTCTAACTTGATACTGTGATTCACTTCTGAGTCTTGTAAAGAGAGTATATTTATAATAATATCTTATCAGAAGATATCAAGACATTTGTAATATTATTAAAAGAGTTTTATGCAGATAATCTGATTGCATAAATCTTTGAGCATTTAATAAATCTAGTTAATAAATCTGATCAATAAACATTCTTTAGAAAAGGCATGAAACAGAAATCTATTATAGATCTAATCTTCATGTCATAAAATTTAATTGAAAAAAACTTGTAAACTGATTTATTGATTCAAATGAGACATGAGAACTAGATCATGAGATTATTTAACTTAATATTGCACTGAGTGAAAAACAAATGAGTGAAAACCCTCTTCTCTCTAATCAGTATAACTTTGAAAAAGCTGATTGAATAGCAGTTGAAGAAAGTATAAAACTGTTAAAATCTGAAAGGCAGAGTGAGCTATATTGAAATCTCAGTCAAGATATCTCAAATGAAATGCTTTAGAATAGAGTAAAGCTCATTACATCTATTATTTTAACAAGTGTTAGAGATAATATTTCAAAGAAAAAGTCTTCTGAGTATTTCAAATCTTGATGAAATGAGAATATCACATCTAAAAGAAAACAATTAGCTACTGTTAGAAGAGATTGAAAGAATGATGTAATATCTGATAAAGAGTTCAAAGCTGTCAGAAATGAATATTTTTCAGATATTAAAAGAGCTAAAACAGACTGCTGAAACAAATTTCTTGAAGAAGTATAAGAAAAGAAAGTTTTTAAAGATTTCAACTATACTAAAACAAGAAGTGTAGTAAAGGTTTCAGTCTTAGAATATGAGTTTCAGAATGAATTATATACAGTAAATTTTTTTGAGAAAAAAATGTCAAGTTTTCATAGAATTCTCAAACAAAACATATCAGATTCAGATTCAGAGAAAGAGAATATATCACTTTATAACTATATTAATGAAAATAAGTGAGAATGGCCTGAGCTTATACAAGATGAATTAAAGTAAGCTATCTTCTCAAGTTCAGTTACAACTGCTGCAGGGCCTGATTCAATCAATCACTTGATCATTCAAAATACATATTTCTACTTAAAGAATAAATATCTTAAGCTCTTTTTCAATCTCTTAAAAAATGAGTATCATTCTGAATACTGAAGAGAAGTCACTGAAGTGATCCTTGTAAAACCTAATAGAAACACTTCAATTCCTAAGTCATATAGAGTAATATATCTATTGAACTGTCTAGAAAAGGTTTTAGAAAACATAATAGTCACTCAACTATCTTTTATAAGCTTAATTAATGATTCTCTTCTATTCAGTGAATAAATGAGAGATAGAAAACAATGCTCTGCAATTGACACTGTTCTCTCAGTTATTCATGATATTCAAATAGCAAAGTATGAAGATCTGGTCTCAACTGCAGTTTTTATTAATATAAAAGAAGCATTTGATTATGTTTTAAAGTCAAAGTTAATTCAGACTTTGAAGATATTAAAACTGTCACTTTCTCTAATAAAATGAGTTAACTGTTTTATGTCTAAAAGAATCATACAATTATTCTTTAATAGAATAAAATAAGACAAGACTGAGATAAAAATAGAAGTATCATAACAATTCTCAATCTCATTCATTTTATTTGCAATATACACTGCATATCTATTCAAGAATAGAGATATGAAAATAGTAAGATCTTCAAGTTATATGAATGATATTGATCTAGTCTATAGTTCAAAAAATAATCAAAGAGAATTTAGAAGTGATTGAAAAAGCAGTAAAGAACATCTTTATTAGAGCAGATATCAATTAAATTCAATTTAATATGAATAAAACTGAGTTAATTCATTTCTTTTCTAAATTCAATGAGAAAGAACTATACCTAATTCTTTTAAATAGAGAGATTAAACCCAGTTTAAATGTCAAATGATTAGGAGTATGATTAAACTTCAAGTTGAATTTTAAATATTATATTCAACAAAGAACTATCAAGGCAGAAAGACTATTAAATAACATAATCAGACTATTAAATACAGCAAGAGATCTATTCTTCCAGGCTATGAGACAGTTTTATATAGCCTGTATTATCTCAGTAGCTAATTATAAAGTTCAAGTTTGATAAAATAATCAAGAAAATTTCACTCAACTCTTTCAAAGTCTGTAAAACAGAGCTTTGAGAAGAATTCTGAAAGTATTTAATTCATCTTCTATTAAAATAATGAAAATTGAAGCTTTAATTTCTTCTTCTGCTATTAGATTTGAAAAGAGCTGTATAAACTATGCTCTGAGACTTATAAAGATGAGCTTAAATCATTTAATCAGAGAAAGAGTCTCTTGTTTATTTTTATCAGTTAACTCTGAAAATGAACTGAATTGAAATAGATTTCTTGATTGAAATAAAAATAATAATTCAAAGAAAATGTTCTCTCAACTATACAGACTATACTCACTGATTAAAAATCAATTTTCTTTATTAAATATTGAAAAAGTTGATTATGAGAAGATATCTCTCTGAAGAGAAAAGCTTGAATCTCTCATAGACTTGCAAATAAGTGAACTATCTAAAGAGAGAGAATATGAACAGTATTTGAAGAGAATTTCTACAATTCATATAAAAGACTCTATTCTGATTTATTCAGAGGACTCAAAAAATGGGAATTTAAATAGATTAAACACAGAGATTGCTTATACTGAAGATAATATCAATTTTATTTCAGATTTCTAAAATTTAGACTGTGAATCTGAAGTCATTGATACTGAACTATTTACAATAATGAAAGCTTTCAAACTCATTGAAATAAAATGTTATAAAAGAAAAAATAGTTTAAAAGAGATATGAATATTCTCTGATAGTCAAGCGGCTTTAAAAAGACTTAGAAATAGTCAGATTCATAATAATTAAATGAATCTTGAACTGATTTTAAACTCTGTTTTAAAAATTTAAAAGAGAAGAATATTAAAACTGATAATTTATCTACACTAAGTTTCTGCTCATATGAATATTCATGACTATGAATTGACTGATTCAGATGTAAAAAAGAGTTCAGAATTAAGCAGATCTATTCAAAAAATTGTGTTCTGATCTTTTATAAAGAGAAAGATAAAAGAATCTTGTTTAAATAAGTGAAATAAAAGCTGACAGAAGCAAAAGAAGAGTATACATTATTCAAGATTTGAAATAAAACCCAAGTGGAAATCTTGTTCAATTAAATGTAAAAAGAAAATATTCTCAGCTATAATACAGCTGAAACTAGGACATGGTTATTTCAAATCTTATATACAAAGATTTGATAATAGATTTGATTTAATAGAATGCTCATTCTGCAATATAAATGAGAATTCTGAGTATATTGTAATGCACTGTGTATTATACAATAGTCTCAGAGTCAGATTGAAAGAGAAGTATAATCTAAATCAATTAAATACAAGATTCTTATTCTCAAGTGAGACAGAAATTAAATACTTAATAGACTTTCTATCAGAAACTCAAGCAGCTATTAGAAAATAACTGAATTCAGAAATATCTGAATATGAAGAGAAGGAAATTGATCAGATATAGTCTGTTAAAATAGCTATACACTATCTTTTAATAATTTATTTTATTATAGTCTCTCTTTACTTTACTTTTTTCTTTCTATTCTTTTCTATCTATCTATTTAATGTGTCTATTTTTAAGACTGTGTTCTCTTTTCTTTTGTCATGATATTGTCAAATGATTTCAAAGTATCAGAAGATGTTAAAATACTGTAATTTATAAACAGTTTTTGTATTCTGAGCTGGAATTTTCTGATTTTACATATCTGAAATTGGTAAATGTATAATAGTTGACTTTATAGATATAGGAAAATTTCTGAGAACTAAAAGTTCTCAGATAGATATTATAGTCTCTGACTGTATACATCTATAATTGAAGAATAATAATAATAATAGTAAAAGAGTTTTGTATAAGAAGCTGTTATTATAGTATAGAATAACTTCTCTAGAGCTTTCTTATTATCAGTTAAACTGATAGAATAGATTGATATATAGTTCTGCTATTAATGACTTTGTCAGCAGTCTTATCAATAACTTCTTTTTAAGAGCATTTTATAAGTATTGACAGAGATCTGTGTAAGATTTATAGTCTTATAAATATCATCTTCATGAATTCTATTATTATTAAAGAATATTAAGCTTCAGTTTTAAGCATTTAATAAAATGCCGTATTCAGATAGTCAGACAAGTTCTAGCATAAGATTATAGTCAAATTATTAACTGTATATATATAAGTATCTTCATGTTAATGTTCTCTGATATCTATATTTAGTTTCATCATTTAACAGATGTGAGCCAGTGTGGCCCAGTTGATAAGACTGGTAATCAAGGCTGCACACATTTGAAGTGCGTGGATTCGAATCTCACTGCTGACATATGTCACTTCTTACTCATGAAAGCCCTCATGTAATAGAAGCTGAGTCTAATTAGTAAGACTTGATGTGAGATAGAACTCTCTACTGCAAGTCAAGTCACTAGTTAAGTGAGATTCTGCAAACACTCACTAGAGCTGGTATAAGATATCAATGTCTCACTATTCTACTGTGTACCTGTCAAGGTTCTAATGATATAGAGTTAAGCCTAATATAGTGATTATACACTACTTAAGTGAGTCTCTAACTAGGGTCATCATCAGAGCCTATCTCTCTCTCAAATACAGGGAATGATTTTGAAAATCATCTGACTAGCAGGTGTAGATATGTATCTAGACTCTAGACAGAGTATTCTGATAGACTAGAGTCTGCAAGCTCACTGTCAAGCCCTAATACTGACAGAGAGAACTGCAGTTATCAAGTCTATGATTACTCTCTAATATGAGATAAGATCATGACAGCTGATTGATAGGCCTATGAGCATTTAATAGAGCTGAGATCAGCAGCTGAAAGCTTGGTGTGTACATTATCAAGTGAGCAGTGGCAGTCACTAACTAACATCTCTGGAAATTAGTGACTGGCTCAATAGAACAGACATAGTGATCACTTAATTATAGAGAATTAAATGTAATTAGCTTAAGATGCATCCTGCAGGTGACTAGTGCCTGTAGTAACATTTATTCAAAATAATGTGAATAGAAACTCAAATTGTATTTATTCTTGTCTTCAAATTACATTTGATTAAAAAGTTGATTTTGTACTACTTCAGAAGCTGAATTTTGATGCTGAGTAAAAATATATTATTTCTCATTCAAGCTACTACTGCTTTCTATCTCAAAAGTCTGAGATAGGGTCAAGAGTAGTGATCTATGAAAGAAAGAGATCAAGATATTAATTTAATCTAAGATTTGATATTATGTCTGACCCTGATATTCTGATAAGTGATATTATAGATAAAGAGAATGAGTTTGATACTATACAGCTTATAAATATCTATTATGAAAAGTCATTGAAGAAAAATAACAATATCTGGACAATTAATAGAGGATTTCTGAATATAACTTCATTAAGAAACTCTATAATTGCTGGAGATTTCAATGCACATCATCTCTGATGAAATTCAGAATGCAAAAGAGCAGTAAGAGCTGATAATCTGATTGAATAATTCTTTGAGTATTGAATAGATTTAGTTAACAAGTCTGATCAATAAACATTCTTTAGAAAAGAAATGAAACAGAAATCTATTATAAATCTAATCTTCATGTTATAAAATCTAATGGAAAAAAGACTTATAAACTGATTTATTAATTTAAATAAGACATTGAAATCAGATCATGAGATTAGTCAATTTGATATTGAACTGAGTGAAGAATAAATGAGTGAAAATCCTCTTCTCTCTAATCAGTTTAACTTTGAAAAAGCTGATTGAAAGGCAGTTGAAGCAAGCATAAGACTGTTAAAATCTGAAAGACAGAGTGAGCTATATTGAAATCCTGGTCAAGATATCTCAAATGAAGTGCTTGAGAATAGAGTAAAGCTCATTATATCTATTATTCTAACAAGTACTAAAGATAATATTTCAAAGAGAAAGTTTTCTGAGTATTCAAAATCTTGATGAAATAAGAATATCACATCTAAAAGAAAACAATTAGCTACTGCTAGAAGAGTTTAAAAGAATGATATAATTTCTGATAAAGAGTTTAAAACTGTCAGAAATGAATATTTTTCAGATCTTAAAAGAGTTAAAACAGACTGCTGGAAGAAATTTCTTGAAGAAGTATAAGAAAAGAAAGTTTTTAAAGCTTTTAACTATACCAAAACAAGAAGTGTAGCAAAACTTCCAGTCTTAGAATGTGAGTTTCAGAATGAATCATATACAGTAAACTCTTTTGAGAAAAAATGTCAAGCTTTTATAAGAACTCTCTTTAAAAACTCATCAGATTCAGATTTAGAGAAAGAGAATAGATCACTTTTCAACTATATTAATGAAGATGACTGGAAATGATCTGATTATATACAAGATGAATTAAAGTCAGCTATCTTCTCAAGTTCAGTTAAAACTGCTGCAGAGCCTGATTCAATTAATCACTTAATTATTCAAAATACATACTTCTACTTAAAGAATGAATATTTTGAGCTCTTTTTCAATCTCTTGAAAAATGAATATCATTCTGAATACTGAAGAGAAGCCACTGAAGTGATTCTTACAAAGCCTAATAGAAAAACTTCAATTTCTAAGTTATATAGAGTAATATCTCTATTAAACTGTCTAGAAAAGGTTTTAGAAAAGATAATAGCTAGTCAACTATGTTTTATAAGCTCTATTAGTAATTCTCTTTTAGTCAGTGAATAAATAAAAGATAGAAAACAATGTTCTGTAATTGACACTGTTCTCTCAGTTATTCATGATATTTAAATAGTAAAGTATGAAGATCTGATCTCAACTGCAGTTTTTATTGATATAAAAGAAGCATTTAATCATGTTTCAAAGTCAAAATTAATTCAGACTTTAAAGATGTTAAAACTGTCACTTTCTCTAATAAAATGAATTAACTGTTCTATATTTAAAAGAATCATACAACTTTTCTTTGATGAAATGAAATAAGACAAGACTGAGATAAAAATAGAAGTACTGTAAGAATCTTCAATCTCACTTATTTTATTTGTAATATACACTGTATATCTATTCAAAAATAGAAATATGAGAATAGTGTAATCTCTGAGTTATGTGAATGATATTGGTCTAGTCTACAGCTTAAAAAGTATCAAAGAGAATTTGAAAGTGATTGAAAAAGCTGCAAAGAAAATCTTTGTTAAAGCAGATATTAATTAAATTCAATTTAATATAAATAAAACTGAGTTAATTCATTTCTTTTCTAGATTCAATGAGAAAGAACTATTTCTAACTCTTTTAAAGAGAGAGATTAAACTCAGTGTAAATATCAAATGATTAGAAGTATGATTAAACTTCAAGTTGAATTTTAAATATCACATTCAATAAAGAACTGTCAAGATAGAAAGACTATTGAATAACATAATCAGACTATTAAATACAGAGAGAGGTCTATTCTTCCAGGCTATAAGACAGTTATATATAGCCTGTATTATCTCAGTAGCTGATTATAAAGATCAAGTTTGACACCATAATCAAGGAAATTTTACTATACTCTTTCAAAGTCTGTAAAACAGAGCTTTGAGAAGAATTCTGAAAACATTTAAATCATCTTCTATTAAAGTAATGAAAATTGAAGCTTCAATTCCTTCTTCTGCTATTAGATTTGAAAAGGCCTGTATAAACTATGCTCTGAGAGTTATAAAGATGAGCTTAAATTATATAATCAGAGAAAGAGTCTCTTCTTCATTTTCATTAATTAACTCTGGAAATGAACTGGATTGAAATAGATTTCTTGATTGAAATGAAAATAATTCTTCAAAGAAAATGCCTTCTCAACTGTACAGAATATACTCACTGATTAAAAATCAATTTTCTTGTTTAAATATTGAAAAAGTTGATCATGAAAAGATATCTCTCTGAAGAGAAAAGCTTGAATCTCTTACAGACTTGTAAATAAGTGAATGATCTAAGAAGAAAGAATATGAACAGTATTTGAAGAGAAATTCAACAATCAATATAGAAGACTCTATTCTGATTTATTTCAGATGACTCTAAAATGAGAATTTGAATAGATTACACACAGACATTGCTTATACTGAAGATAATATTAATTTTATCTCAGATTTCTGAAATTTAGACTGTGAACTGAAGTCTTTGATACTGAACTATTTGTAATAGTGAAAGCTTTCAAACTCATTGAAATAAAATCTTAGAAAAGAGGAAATAGTTTAAAAGATATATGAATATTCTCTGATAGTCAAGCTGCTTTAAAAAGACTTAGAAATAGTCAGATTTATAATGATCAAATGAATCTTGAACTGATCTTAAACTCTGTTTTGAAAATTCAAAAGAGAAGAATATCAAAGCTAATAATTCATCTACACTGAGTTCCTGCTTATATGAATATTCATGACAATGAATTGGCTAATTCAGCTGTAAAAAAGAGTTCAGAATTAAGCAGATCTATTTAAAAAATTATGTTCTGATCTTTTATAAAGAGAAAGATAAAAGAATCTTGTTTAAATAAGTGAAATGAAAGCTGACAGAAGCAAAAGAAGAGTATACATTATTCAAGATTTGAAATAAAACCCAAGTGAAAATCTTGTTCAATTAAATGTAAAAAGAAAATATTCTCATCTATAATGCAGCTGACACTAGAACATGACTATTTTAAATCTTATATGCAAAGATTTGATTATAGATTTTATTTAATAGAGTGCTCATTCTGCAATGTGAATGAAAATCCTGAGTATATTATAATGCATTGCGCATTATACAATAGTCTCAGAGTCAGATTGAAAGAGAAGTTTGATCTAAATCAATTAAATATGAGATTCTTATTCTCAACTGAGACAGGAATTAAATACTTAACAGACTTTCTATCAGAAACTCAAGCAGCTATAAGAAAATGACTAAATTCAGAAATATCTGAATATGAGGAGGAGGAAATCAATCAGATATAGTCTGTTAAAACAGCTATATACTATCTTTTAATAATTTGTTTTGTTACAGTCTCTCTTTACTTCATCTTTTTCTTTCAATTCTTTTCTATCTATCTATTTAATGTGTCTATCTTTAAGAGTGTGTTCTCTTTTCTTTTGTCATGATATTGTCAAATGCTTTCGAAGTATCAGAAGATGTTAAAACACTGCAATTTATAAACAGTTTTTGTATTCTGAGCTGGAATTTTCTTATTTTACATATCTGAAATTGGTGAATGTGTAATAGTTAACTTTATAGATATAGGAAAAACTCTGAGAACTAAAAGTTCTCAGGTAGATGTCATAGTCTCTGACTGCATACATCTATAATTCAAGAATAATAATAATAATAATAACAAATGTGAATATCTCTTAAATTATCAAATTCTGCAAGAAGTCAGAGTTTTAATAAGACAATACACTGAAGATTATAATATTTTATGACTGAAGATTTACTCATTGCATAATGACATACACTGCTGTCTATCATGACATTCATATTATACATATTATCTATCACAGTAGATACAAGAATTACATTCATTATCATTTTTTCGTCAAATTGTTATCATTCAATCTCTTCAAGATCCTGCTTGTGAATTTGAACAGAAGCTAATCTTTTCCCTGTTTCATTGAGACATTCTCATAGTTATCTTTCATATCTTTCTCTAATGTAATGTGGTTGATGCGGACAGATGCTGATTCATTCTTTAAGTGAGAAGACACTGATCTTTCTCTTAAGTAAGAGAATGCATAGGCTGATCCGCAGTTGAAAGTGATATGTTCTGATCTGTTACTGTTAATACACACTTCACATTGATGTCAGTTAGCAACTTCTTCAGAAGTGATTTCAGGAACTCAAAAACCTGTTTAAATAATAGAGATTTCTGCTTATACATAGACATTTAAGTCTGCTCAGTTTATGACATCTGCATCATTGTTGTTATTCTTCAATGCAGATGTATAAGTAACTGAGATGTAATATCTTCTATCACTGTTCTGTATACTCTGAAGCTTGATAAAATAATCATTCAATATCTGAAGTTATATGCAGAAGTCTTCATAAGTCAGGTCTTTATCTACACTTATAAGAGCCTGTAAGAGTTTAAAAGTTAATATCTTCTTAAGCATACTAATCTTCATTCAATTCTCTCAAGACTGATCACCTGCTTCTAGAATCTTGATATCAAAGTCAGAAATGAATGTTATGAGAGAAGTGTTTCTCTGTTAAGCATTCTGTAATCAATCTAATACTTTCTGTTGCATAGCAGTGTGTTGAAACAGAATATTAAGATGTTTGATAATGTTGTCAGATATTCACAATGCTGATTTACATGTTTTTATTTATGAATGAAACTTCTGTCTTGTACAATTCTTCAGTTATCTGTTGATATATCAACCTTGATTGATTAGTGAATCAATGACATCTTCATCTACACTTAGTTTTGTAAGGATTTTCAATCTTCATAATGAATAGAGAGTGAGATCAGAAGTATTAGAATATGCAGAAGTATCTAAATGTTTCTTCAGCATTCACAGTGTATTCATATTTAATTCTGTTAATATTGAAATTGTCTGTGCAGAGGTTTCTTGTTAAGACAATTATTAAATCTCTTCATATTGATGTTATTGAGTCTAGACTGACCGTGTGACCGTGTCTGAAACCAGGACCAGATTTTTTGATAGTTCTATTACCAATTCGACTGATTCTATTACACGGTTTTAACATTAGATAGTAGTCTCATACTGTCTCAGTGAAACTTACTGTCTACTCTTATCATATTTTTCAAATGAGACTATGATTTTCACTTCTCAATTTAAATTATTTTTATTGCTTTAAATGACTTTAAACCTCATTTGAGTGTTATCAAAAAGCATTACTTTTTAAAAAATTAAAAATAATCTAAAAAAACCTTAAAATGTCTAAAAATAGTAACTTTATGCCAAGAATGAAACTAAATGAGACTAAATGAGACCACTTTCTCATTTTTTTCAAGTCATAGTTCCATTTTAAGATCTGATATATAGTCACTTTGCATGTTTTTTTAAAGACTAGTCTCAGCGGGATTCACGCTAAGAAATGTATGGGACCAGATCAAATGAAATTAAATGTGAGATTCATGGTCTTGGCGGCCAGTCTAATTGAGTCACATGCATATCAGCTATTTATAATTATTGTAATTTTAACATTGCTTAAAGTCACTGTAGTACTGCATCTATACTCGCGTTTGAGAGTTCTCTTATATTATTGCTAGACATAGTTATATCATTTGTCAGATGTGTGATATCTGCGAAATCAGAAGAAATATAATTATATGAATATCTTATATATTTAAGATATCAGAACTCTCAGATCTTTCACTGATATTCTCTTATAAGATCTTTGTTCTCTTAATGAGATCTTGTGACAGAGTCAGAGTAACTGATGAGTAAGCTTCTATCTAAAGACTCAGTGTCTGCTTAACTGATTGATTACTTCTCTATTTCTTATATATTATTATGTGTTCAGATATCTCGATGAATAATCATTTCTAATAAGAAGATAATAAATTTTTCTAAGTGTAAGAGGCCTACACTAAATAAATTGGTATAATATATAGATCTTATAATACAAAAGTGAAAAACATTAAAGAAGAAAAGAAAGAGAAAGTGTGAGAATTAGTAATCAGAGTGAATATTTATACATATATACAGTGAACCTTCAGAGCAGAAGAATAGAAATTTTATGAGTTTTTCAGCTGAGAATTAATGACTGAGAATCAGAACTGTCAGCGGAATCTGTGAAGTGTAGTGAAATTATCTAAATGATTGATCGGGCGCAGCCTGTCACACTTTTCAACATTTATTACAATCTATAAATTCATTAATATACTCATTTCATGTGCAGTTGCTTAGTGTGTGAGAATTGTCATTCTCTCAGTGTATTTAAACAGTCTCGATCTATTTATTATCTCTCTATTTATTATAGAAAAATCAACTTTTTCATATACATTTCATTAAAAATATTTGAATGCTCTGACTTATATAGATTATATAAATCTTCAAAGCTTCATTCTTTTTTTCATTCTGCTCTTTTCATACATTCTTTACAGTATTTACATTTCTTATACTCTTTTCTATGTTCATTTTACTAAATGCTCTGTAATATAATCTCATGTAATATTATGTATATTTCTTTGAATTCAGATGAAATTGAACAGCTGACTCTGCAGTTTATACAGCTCTGATTAATTTGATCATAATAATAGAGATAATACAGAGTGAAAGAGAGTGATAGAGAGAGAGAGTGATAGAAATGAAAGAGATAAAAGAGATGAAAGAGATAAAAGAGACGATAAAAATAATACAGAGAGAAAGAGAGTGTAGAGTTACTGAAGTATAAGAGTAATAGAGATAGCAAAGATAATAATAATAATAGAGAGAGTAGAATGTAAACTGCCTGACAGAATTATGAATTTTATATTTGATTTCATTTGATCTGATCTTATATATTTCTTAGTGTGAATCTCACTGAGACTAATTATTAAAAAAACATGCAAAGTAACTATTAATCAGATCTCCAAATGAGACTATAACTTAGAAAAATTAATAAAGTAATCTTATTTATTTTTATTTAGTCTCATTCTTAGTATAAAGTTACTATTTTTAGAGATTTTAAAGTTTATTCTAGACTATTTTTAATTTTTTAAAAAGTAACAATATTTGATAACACTCAAATGAGATTTAAAGTCATTTAAAGCAATAAAAATAATTTAAATTGAGAAGTGAAAATCATAGTCTCATTTGGAAAATGTGATAAGAGTAGATAGTAAGTCTCACTGAAATAGTATAAGACTAGTCTCTGATCTTAATACTGTGTAATGAGATTAATTAAATTAATAATGAGACTCTCAAATATTCTGGTTCTGATCTCAGACACGGTCACACGGTTAGTTTGATAGAGAGTGAAAGAGATACAAGAGATAAGAAAAGAGAGATAGAAATAGAGAGTTAAAGTAATAGAGAGAGATATGAGATAATTGAGACAGTGATAATAATAGAGAGAGTGAAGAGTGAAAGAGTTAATAAGAGAGAAGTAGAAATAGAAGATGAAAGTAGTAATATAACTCACTACTTAATGAACTTATTCACTTAACAAACTGCTATTTTTTCCATGAATTTCTGCCACTCTTCAACTTCAATTACTTATTATATTACTTAATAAAGTGATTATAGAGTTGTAAGAAATCTCACTTCTTATGTGTAGCGGGCTGCGCCTGATCAATCATATAGACTACTTCATTACACTTCATAGATTCCGCTGAAAGCTCTGATTCTCAGTCACTGATTCTCAGCTGAAAATGTATAGAATTTCTATTCTTTCACTCTGAAGCTTCATCATGTATATATATAAATATTCACTCTGATTACTGATTTCTGTACTTTCTCTTTTTTTCCTTCTCTAACATTTTTCACTTTGTTATATAAGACCTATAAATATTATATCAATCTATTCAGTGTAGGCCTCTTACACTTGAAAAACATTCATTATCTTCACATTAGAAACAATTATTCACATTCATTGTCTTCTTATTAGAAACTAATTATTCATTGAGAAGATATTCAAACATATAATGATGTGTAAGAAATAAGAGAAATGAATAATGAGTTAAGTGAACACTGAGTTTCTAGATAGAAGCTTACTCATCAGTCACTCCGACCCTGTAATAAAATCTTATGAAGAGAACAAGATCTTACAAAGAGAATGTCAGTGAAAGACTCAAGAGTTCTGACATCTTAGATATATAAGATATTTATACAATTACACTACTTCTGATTTCACAGATACTATACATTCAATGAATGATATGTCTACTGATAACATGAGAGAACTCTCGAATATGAGCATAGATACAGTATCATAGTGGCTTTAAGTAATGTTGAAATTACAATAACAATAAATAGCTGATATGCATGCAAATCAACAACATCAATACAAGGAAATTCAGTGATTAACTTAATAAGAAATCCCTGCAATTTCAACACTGACAGAATTGAATATGAACACAATACAAGCCCTGAAGAAATGCTTAGACACTCTTATATATTTCAATGCTTTCAATATCACTCTCTACTCATTATGAAAATTGGAAATGCTTATGAAACTAAGTGTAGATGAAGATGCCATTGATTTATTAACTAATCAAGATTGATATATGAATGATCAATTAAAGAATCATGTAAGATAAAAGTTTCATTCATGAATGAAAGCATGCAAACTAGTATTATGAACATCTGATAACATCATTAAATATCTCAATATTCTGTTTCAAGACAACTGCTATGCAACAGAAAGCATGAGATTGATTACAGAGTATCTGACAGAGAAACACTTCTCTTACAACATTCATTCCTAACTTTGATATCAAGATTCTAGAAGCAGGTGATCAATCTTGAAAGAATTGAATAAAGATTAGTATGCTTAAGAAAGTATTAACTTTCAAACTCTTACAGACTCTTGTAAGTGTAGACAAAGACTCAACTTATAAAGGCTTCTGCATACAACTTCAGACATTGAATGACTGTCTGATCAAGCTCAAGAGTATATAGAACAGTGAGAGAAGATGTTACATCTCAGTCACTCATACATCTGTGCTGAAGAATGATAACACAGATATTATAAATTTAGTGAACTCAAATGTCTATATAGAAGCAAGAGATTGTGCTGTCTGAGCAGGCTTCTGAGTCTCTGAAGTCACTTCTGAAGAAGTTATCAATCAACATTCATGAGAGATATACATTAATTATAATCAATCAGAATATATTACTTTCAACTACTAATCAGTCTATGTACCTGTAACGTGACGGAACCGAAGCGGTAGCTAGTCGGCGGCGTCATGTAGAAGTAGTTGTTTGGGAAGCTGTATGAATGAGCTTGACTATCTTGCTTGAATAGCGAGCTCATAGGCTACAGGGTTATTATGAGGATATCACAGACATGATACTTAGTATATTAAGAAAATTGTATGAGGAATACAGTAACTCTTGTATATATTTCAGTCAGAGAAAAACAAATTACTGACTTCTTTAATAAGAAGCCAGTATCTAGCTATTCTATATAGACAATGAGCAGATACTCTTCTCTTATTCTATGAGTGAGAATAGCTGGAGCAATATCTCAGTGATGTCTCACTATCAAGAAAGAGTAATCTGCTGATCTTGTATAGAAGTGAGATTCTCATATTTATCAATCAGATCTTTCTATGATATATCTGAATGATATCATAGAGTGATTGAAAACTAGTTCAGATAAAATGAAATCATTCATATAAAAGCAATGAGATGTGTGAAATCACAGCAGAGTCTTGACACAGTCAGAGATGTGATAATACTCTTTTCTTTAAGAGTATAGTTCTGATACTCTTAAGATTACTGAATTAAGAGTTATCTTTGTTATATAGCAATGATTATCAACTGATTAACAGTGCATATACTGTATATAATACAAAGAAATAGATGAGTTTTTTTACTGACTGTGTAGATCTTTCTTTTTTCATCTTCATTTAAATCAAACATATGATAAGTGAGTTCCTTATATATCAATTTGAAATATGAAAAACATAGTTAATAAGTAACTTGTAGATCTCTTATCATATTTCATTTTATATATGAAATTTTCTATAAAAGTGATGTGTTTTAGAGACAAAGCTAATAGTAGTAACAGAATTTTTCAAAAAGATCTCTCTCTTCTTATAATATATTTTTCTTCTCCTTCTCTTAATTATAATAGTGAGTGTATGAGAGTATCATTCTTGAAGAATAATAAAGAACTTATTCTGACATTTTCTAGTGAATAAATGTCTTTGTGATGCAGCTGCAGTCTTCATAACTGTCAAGAAAGCTTAGTTGAAGACAGAGATAACAGTGTTAATTAACTGTGAGAGCACTGCTCTCATTATCACATCTTCTTCTTCTTCTTCTCCTGCTTCTCTTACAGCTGCAGTGATAGTTACTGTGTCTTACAGTGAGGTGTCATCTCTTCTGCTAATTGATTCATATGTGTTCAGTTCTTTCTCTGTCTCTTTCATTACTGTTGTAACATCATCCTCTCTCTCAGCTAATACAGTGATGTATGACTCTGTGTGATCATTCAGAGAGAAACCTGAGAAGAGCTTGATTCTGAGAACAGTGACTCTAAGAAGCTCAATCTGTAATTTCTCTCTCACAGCATATCTGAGCCCTGCTCAGAATGCTGCTGAGTTGAGTCTGCAGAGTTCTGTAGTTTCTTTGTCTTCTCTCTGTGAGAAGACTCTGATGCAGTCTCTGACTAACACTGTCACTTGTCTGCACTGCACTAAGCAGCTGAAGAACAGGAAGATCTTATGTATTCATCTCTTCTCTCACTCTTATTATTTTCATTGTGTCTGTAACAATGACTTCTATCTCTTTATAAGTATTATCTACTCTACAAGAAGACATTGTATCAGCTCTGATAAGAAGCTCAGATATCTAAGCAGTACAGAGCAAGAGTCTCAGAGCTTCAAGCATTGATAGATTCTATTAAGACTGAAGAGATTTCTCCTTCTTATCTGTAAAAGAAGATAAAAGTGTGAATCTCTGAGATGAAAAAACACCTCAGAATGACTGATCTTAAGAAGAAGTCAGCTGACACTGCTATTGAAAGTGTCACAGAGATCAATCACTGATTGAAGAGAATCTCACTTCAATTAAAACAGATAACTGAGATGCTTTATAAGTTAATAAGTTAATATTTTATACATTTCTCATGCTCTTCTGCAGCATCACAGTGCTAACTTCTTAACAGACAAAGATGTCAGTGCTGAAGACTTCAACAGTAGAGAATGAGTTTAATGAGAATGTGATTGTTAATAAGTAGGCTCTGATCTCTCTTTTTACTTTTTCAGTGAGCTGCAGCCTCATTAGAATAGCAGCAGTCTGTGAGTCAATAATATTAATCTTTTTTATTAATTTCAAATATCTCTTTCTTTTCTTATTAATCACTTCAGGAATTTTACACTTGTGTAATCTCATTAAACTTCTAAAAAATCCTTTAAGAGAAAATAGAAGAAGAGTGCTACAGAGCTTATAAGATATCAGCTCATCACTGTGAGATTATCTCTAAAAAAATCCTTTAGAAAAAATAAGAAGTCTTAAGCAGTATTTCTTGCTTAACATCTCTGATGTGTAACAGAGTGATCTCTACTAGCTATCTCATAGCTTACAATCTCTTTCTAAGCATTTTTCAAATGCTTAAGCAGTTCTCATAAATTCTCTGATAATGAATAATCTTCTCATTTAATAAGATATTGAAGCTTATCATAATATATTCACTTATTTAATATTTTCTTCATAAGATATTCAGTATCACTCTCAATCTTGATATTATTCAGCTGAGATAGCTTCATCTCAGAACATTACTTATAGAGCTTTAAATAGAAAATGTGAAAAATAGAATGAATTGATTTCAATTCTGTGAGTAATTTCAACTTATATATCTGCTTATTCATCACTCTTATTACTGAGAAAGATTCTAGTCACTACTTACTGAGCTTCTTACACAGTCTTATTATCTTGATATTCTTTGCTGAAAGTAGCACTTAATTCTCTATTAAGAACTTCATTAAAAGATGTTTTTAATTATAGTATTTCATCTGCTACTTCTGAGTATGATAGATGCTTTTCACTGTCTTCTTATAAATTTTATTCAAAAGTTTCAATCTTGCTTTTACTTCTGACACTGAGAAGTACTCTGTTCTCTGTATCTGTTTGACATTCTGACTGTCTATCTTTCTCTTTGAAATATCATTCATGATGTCACTGAGTAATGAAGAATTATATTTATAACAAGTATAGAAAGAAGATATCTTTAAGATTATATTCTTTGCATTATTATATATGAATTCAGTGATTAGAAGATGTTTGAGTTAATCATTCTGATAATATAAATAGAATACTTAAAGATGCTGTTCTAGTATCTGATTCTGATGTTCAGTCTGATCATCTGTCTACAGATGAAATGCAGTACTGAGAAGATGCCTTATTATAAGATAATAGTAAAAAGCTGATCAGTATTTACTGATGAAGAGAGATTCTCAATCTGATATCAATGATTTTGAAGCACTATAATCATGAATAATGATATCTAAAAATAGGTCAGTTAATTCAGAGGCTTTAATCTTTTTATAAATAGAGATATATTTAATCATCTTTATGAAGCAGTCAATAATGACTAAAATTAAGTCATATTCTTTGACTCTTATCAACTTTAGTAGATTAACTATGAAATTCATTGATAGATTCTGTCATAAGCTCTTTAAAATAGATAGTGATACTAACTCACTGTATTACTTATACTGTGAGATCTTTATTCTTTGACAGATATTATAAGTCTTAATATACTCTTTAACATCTGCTCAGAGCTTATCTCAAATATATTTACATTTTAGAAGCTTCTCAGTCTTCTCTAATCTGAAGTGCTCTGTATGAGAATTATTATAATGAATTCTCAATAACTTCTGACACACTACTCTGCTATAAGAGATGAAGACTGAATTATTCAGCAGTAGAGGTTCACATTCTTCTAGTTATCAGTGACTTAGTTTCTTAGCAGCACTGCTCTACTCAGAGTCTGTCTCTTTCAAGTTTAAACTGAATTCTTTCTTCTTCAACTTCTGAATTCAAGCTGCAGTAAAGATGTCTCTCTTCTATAACTTATCAATGAATTTCAAAAGTAGTTGAGTTGAAAGATTATAGACTGTTTCATTCTTTATCAATTCAATAATAGTAAGATATAATATGAGAAGCTCATGATCTTCAGTATCAGTCTTCTACAGAGATTCAGATTTTCTTTCACTGTCTATTCTAAGTTACACAGCTGTCTTATCAGTGCTATTTCTGAGCTTCACAGAATCTGAATTCTCTGTAGTCAGCTTCTTCTGCAGTGATGACAGAGATTCTTTTATAGAATTCTTCTCTGCATCAATGATATTATAATTGAGCTGTCTAGACAGTGAGTTAACAGGATTAAGCTGATCTGAACAGTATCAGATATAGAAATCATACTCTGAAAGCAGGTCTGCTCATCTGACTTAACATTTTATCAAGCTCTTTGTAATTAAGAAGTAACACAGATTTATATAATCAGTAAGAACTTGCACTGAGTACTTACTACTCTGAAGATAATATTATCAGATCTTAAACAATTCAATAATTACTAACATCTCTTAATTATGAATATCATATCTTCTCTGTGTGAGTGATAACTTCTTGAAGAAGAAGATCACTAATCTTCATTCACAGTGTCTTATAGACTCTGTGAAAAAGTCTTCTTTCACAGATATTTCATTATCTGTATCTTCAGAAGTAATTATTCTCTGATTCTTTCAGTGTTAAAAGATCTTCAGTGTCAACTGTGAAAAGATTTCATAGATTTCATTTCTGAATGTATCAGTCTCACACTGACTGAGTAAGTCAGGATTAAAGTGATTCAGCATTGTAACATCTGTAAAAGCTTATTTCAATGTTATAAATATCTGTATAACATCTTGAATGAGAATAAACAGTTCTGTTTTTTTATCTTTCATACTTCTCTTTAACACATCTGTAAGAGAAGCAGTAATCTGTGAATATGCATAGATGAATCATCTGTAGAAATTCATAAATTCTAGAAATATCTGTATCTTACAGTACATTCACAGTATCAGTCAGTTCTCAATGACAGAGACTCAGCTTCTATTCATTGAAATGCTATTTATCTTAATAATATAATCTAAGAAATCAATCTTCTGTATGTAGAACAAGCATTTTTTAGTATTTATATAGAGTTAATCCTGTCTCAAGTAACTCAATACTTCTTGAACATGAGTATTATATTCTTTCTTCATTTTTGAGAAGATTAGAATGTTGTCTAAGTATACTATACAGAAGACATTGACAAGGGCTCACAGTATCTCATTTATATAGATCTGAAAGATGGCTGAAGCATTATAAAGATTAAAAAATAAAACAAGATATTTAAAATTACTATACTTAGAATAAAAAGCTGTTTTTCAAATGTTATCTTCATTAACTCTGATTCTATAATAGATATTCTGTATATCAATCTTTAAGAACATCTTTGCTTCAGATAATTAATTGATTATCTTGTTAATTAATGATAATGAATAGTAATTCTTAACTGTCATCTTAGTGAGGCCTCTGTAGTCTATACATAGACATAGTCTATTATCGTTCTTGAGTGCAAAGAGTATAGACACCTCTGTCAGACTTTTTGATAAGTGTATTCAGTTCTTTGATTACACTTATTATTATTATTCTTCAATTATAGATGTATGCAGTCAGAGACTATGACATCTACCTGAGAACTAAAAGTTCTCAGGGTTTTTCCTATATCTATACAGTTAACTATTATACATTCATCAATTTCAGATATGCAAAATCAGAAAATTCCAGCTCAGAATACAAAAACTGTTTATAAATTGCAGTATTTTAACATCTTCTGATACTTTGAAACCATTTGACATGACAAAAGAAAAGAGAACACAGTCTTAAAAATAGACACATTAAATAGATAGATAGAAAAGAATAGAAAGAAAAAGATAAAGTAAAATAATGAGAGACTGTAATGAAATAAATTATTGAAAGATAGTATATAGCTGTTTTAACAGACTATATCTGATCAATTTCCTTCTCTTCATATTCAGATATTTCTGAATTCAGCCATTTTCTTATAGCTGCTTGAGTTTCTGATAGAAAGTCTATTAAGTATTTAATTCCTGTCTCAGTTGAGAATAAGAATCTCATATTTAATTGATTTAGATTGTACTTCTCTTTCAATCTGACTCTGAGACTATTGTATAATACACAGTGCATTATAATATGCTCAGAATTCTCATTTGCATTGCAGAATGAGCATTCTATTGAATCAAATCTATCATCAAATCTTTGTATATAAGATTTAAAATAGTCATATTCTAATTTCAGCTGTATTATAGATGAGAATATTTTCTTTTTACATTTAATTGAATAAGATTTTCACTTGGGTTTTGTTTCAAATCTTGAATAATGTATACTCTTCTTTTGTTTCTGCCAGCTTTCATTTCACTTGTCTAAACAAGATTCTTTTATTCTTCTCTTTATAAAAGACTAGGACATAATTTTTTGAACAGATCTGCTTAATTCTGAATCATTTTTTACAACTGAATCAGTCAATTGATTATCATGAATATTTATATAAGCAGGAACTCAGTGCAGATGAATTATCAGCTTTAATATTCTTCTCTTTTGAATTTTTAAAATGAAGTTTAAGATCAGTTCAAGATTCATTTGATCATTATGAATCTGACTATTTCTAAGTCTTTTTAAAGCAGCTTGACTATCAGAGAATATTCATATCTCTTTCAAACTATTTTCTCTTTTATGAGATTTTATTTTAATAAGTTGGAAAGCTTTCACTATTGTAAATAATTCAGCATCAAAGACTTCAGATTCACAGTCTAAATTTCAGAAATCTGAGATAAAATTAATATTATCTTCAGTATAAGCAATGTCTGTATCTAATCTATTCAAATTCTCATTTTTTGAGTCATCTGAATAAATCAGAATAGAGTCTTTTATATTAATTGTAGAAATTCTCTTTAAATACTGTTCATATTCTTTCTCTTTAAATAGTTCATTTATTTATAAGTTTATAAGAGATTCAAGCTTTTCTCTTCAGAGAGATAACTTCTCATGATCAACTTTTTCAATATTTAAAGAAGAAAATTGATTTTTAATCAGTGAGTATAGTCTGTACAGTTGAGAAGACATTTTCTTTGAAGAATTATTTTCATTTTAATCAAGAAATCTATTTTAATTCAGTTCATTTTCAGAGTTAACTGATAAAAATGAGAAAGAGACTCTTTCTCTGATTATATAATTTAAGCTCATCTTTATAACTCTCAGAGTATAGTTCATACAGATCTTTTCAAATCTAATAGTAGAAGAAGAAATTGAAGCTTCAATTTTCATTGCTTTAATAGAAGATGATTTGAATGCTCTCAGAATTCTTCTCAAAGCTCTGTTTTACAGACTTTGAAAGAGTTCAGTGAAATTTTCTTGATTATTTCATCAAACTTGAACTTCATAATCAGCTACTGAGATAATACAGACTATATATAACTATCTCATAGCCTGAAAGAATAGATCTCTCTCTGTATTTAATAGTCTGATAATGTTATTCAATAGTCTTTCTGCCTTAACAGTTCTTTGTTGAATATGATATTTAAAATTCAACTTGGAGTTTAATCATACTTCTAATCATTTGACATTTAAACTGGGTTTAATCTCTCTATTTAAAAGAGTTAGAGATAGTTCTTTCTTATTGAATCTAGGAAAGAAATGAATTAACTCAGTTTTATTCATATTAAATTAAATTTGATTAATACTACAGACGCTAGCCACCCGCAGGATGCATCTTAAGCTAATTACATTTAACCCTCTATAATTAACTGATCACCGCGTCCATTCTCTCAGGCCAGCCACTAATTTCCAGGGGTGTTAGTTAGTGACTGTCATCACTCACTTGGTCATGTACACATCAAGCTTCCGGTTGCTGATCTCGGCCTCATTAGATACTCATAGGCCTATCAATCAGCTGTTGTGACCTCACTTCATGTTAGAGACTAATCATGAGCTTGATGACTGCAGTTCTCTCTGTCAGTATTAGAGCTTGGCAGTGAGCTTGCAGGCTCTAGCCTATCAGAATACTCTGTCTAGAGCCTAGATACACATCTAGACCTGCTAGTCAGGTGATTTTCAAAATTATTTTCTGTATTTGAGAGAAAGCTAGGCTTCAATGACAGTTCTAGTTAGAAACTTGCTTAAGTAGTGTATAATCACTATATTAGGCTTAGCTCTATATCATTAGAACCTTGATGAGTGCATAGTAGAATAGTGAAATATTGACATCTTATACCAGCTCTGATAAGTGTTTGTAGAATCTCACTTAACTAGTGACTTGGCTTGCAGTAGAGAGTTCTACCCTGCATCAAGCCTTACTAATTAGGCTCAGCCTCTATTACATGAGGGCTTTCATGGGTAAGAAGTGGCAGGTGTCAGCGGTGGGATTCGAACCCACACACCTCTAATGTGTGCAGTCTTGATTACCAGTCTTATCAACTGAGCCATGCTGGCATTCTTTGATTACACTTCTTCAAGATATTTACACAGAACATTCAATTTCTTTACAGACAAGTTATAAAGAGATCTATACAGTGCTGTTACTCTGTCTTCAAGATAAATCTTATATTATATCTTGATATCAGAAAACTTCACTACTTCTCTTTTTAAAAAGACATTCTTATAATCTGTAAAGAGATATTGTATATATCTATCTTCAATGATAAATACTGCTACTAATCTTGCAGTGAAGATAATGACTTTTCTATCTATTCTCAAGTCTCAGTCATCTGCTATACAGTATATTGACTCTATCTTTTTCTTAAGATTCTTTTGATAAAACTCTTCAGATTTCTCTATCACTGTCTCTTTATTAGTGAGATAATACTGTCACATCTGAGTAACTCAGTCAATGAGAGAATTGTTTTCTCTTAATTATAGAAGATCTAGAATGATATTCTCATCTATAATATTAACTGTATGAAGAAGTTGACTGTTTTTCTTGAAGATTTCTTCTGAATCTGTGATCACATACTTTGCTTAAATTATGTCAAAATAATAATATTTCATTTTATCAGTAAATTTCATATAATCTGATAAGTCTATCTTCTTTCAATTCTTTATTAAAGAAAAGAAATAGAATATAAAGTTAGTATCTATTCTGAAGTTGAGTAGATATCTCACTGATATTTTCTTATTCAGAGTATGTATTGTAATTATAATATAAACTTAAAAATATAAGAATTATCAATTCTTTATTTCTTTCTCTTCTTTATCTTCTGTGAATACATTCATCAGAAGAGAAGTTAACTTTGAAAAGATATCTTCTCAGTTTCTTCTTCTCTTCAGCTTCTTATAATCACTGATATAGTAATCATCAGCTCTGCAGTTAAAATAGAGATTTTTGTTAAATCTTTTTTAACATTTCTTTACAGTGAGTGAATAATCAGAATACTTAAAATTCTTCTTTACTTTCTCTGCATTGAAGCTGGCACAGTACTGTTTAGATCTCATTATTAATTACTTAAAAGAGGTCTTATTGATCTTTTTCTCAGAGAATTGATTCTTTAAATAGGTCTGAAAAATCAGGTTGACAAGCTCAGTGCAATTGATTGATGAACTCTGATACTATGATATCATTATTCACATTTTATAAGTCAGCTTTGTAAGATAAAGCTGTATCTTTAATTAATTCAAATTATTAGTTAATTTCTCTCAATATTCTTCAAATCTTGTATTGAAATCAGAAGAATTCTCATCATCTCATTGATATAATAAGTTGAATCACTGTGTTACTATGAAGTCACAGTTACAGTAATCTTCAATTTGATTCAGTAGAAAGTTCTTGAATTCTTTTCAAGTTATTACAGTATCAGTACACTCAAGCTTTCTCTTCTTAATGACTCAAGTAGTTGCAGAGATGTCTTCAAGAAGGTTGACAGTGTATATTACTCATATCTTATAAGTATTATACTAGCTTGAGTTAAGACAGAATTTCTGTTCAAGAATATGAGTAAAGCTGTGAAATTCAGACAATGTGTTTCTCTCATATCTTGAAGAATCTCTGATCTTAATCTCTCTATCTTCATAATAGATGTAGATGTGTAGAGACTGTGACAGTGATAGAGTAGTTAAAGAACTCATATCAAAGTATGCAGCAGATTCAGAAATCTCAGATTTCTACTAAGATAGAGATGTACATACTCTAGAAAATAATGTAGAGTTTCTCTCAGAGAGTGAGATCAGATTGATTTCAGTGCAGATACATGAGATTATATCAGTCTGTTAGAGCTCAACTGATTCAAACTTATAATCAGATTAAGTGATTTGAATTGTAATATAATAGAACTGAAGCAGTGACTAGTCAGTAATATTATATAGAGATAGTTGTTTAAGAAGCTGTATAAGTAAGCTTAACTATCTTGCTTGAATAGTCAGCTTCTAGACTACAGAGTTATTGTGAGAATATCACAGATATGATATTTAGTATACTAAGAAGATTGTATAAGAAACACAGTAACTATTAGACTGGCCGCTGGGATCATGAATTTCATGTTTGGTCCCATTTGGTCTGGTCCCATACATTTCTTGGCGTGAATCCCGCTGGGACTGGTCATCAAAAAAACATGTAAAGTGACTATATATCAGATCTTAAAATGAAACCATGACTTGAAAAAAATGAGAAAGTGGTCTCATTTGGTTCCATTTAGTCTCATTCTTGGCATAAAGTTACTATTTTTAGACATTTTAAGGTTTTCTTTAGACTATTTTTAATTTTTTAAAAAGTAACACTTTTTGATAATGCTCAAATGAGATTTAAAGTCATTTAAAGCAATAAAAATAATTTAAATTGAGAAGTGGAAATCATGGTCTCATTTGAAAAATGTGACAAGAGTAGACAGTAAGTCTCACTGAGACAGTATGAGACTACTATCTAATGTTAAAACCGTGTAATGGGATCAGTCGAATTGGTAATAAGACTATCAAAAAATCTGGTCCTGGTCTCAGACACGGTCACACGGTCAGTCTAGTAACTATTGTATATATTTCAGTCAGAGAAAAATGAATTACTGACTTCTTTGATAAGAAGCCAGTATCTAGCTATTCTATATAGATAATGAGTGAATACTCTTCTCTCATTCTATAAGTGAGAATAGCTGGAGTAATACCTCAGCAGCATCTCACTGTCAAGGAAGAGTAATCTGCTGACCTTGTATAGAAGTGAGGTTCTCATATCCATCAATCAGATCTTTCAATGATATATCCGAATGATGTCATAGAGTGATTGGAAACCGGTTCGGATGAGATGAAATCATCCGCATGGAAGCGATGGGCCGTGTGGAACCGCAGCGGGGCCTTGGCGCGGCCGGGGGCGTGACAGTGCCTTCTCATTTAAAAGAAAGATTAATATCAGCATTCTGTGACAATCACATTATATTGAAGAAAGATTCAGAAGATAATTATGAGAACACTCTGATAGAACAGGGAATAGATTAGCTTCTATGCAAATTCATAAACACAAGCTTGTAGAGATCAGATGACAACAATTTAAGAAGAAAATAATAATAAATACAATTCTTCTATCTACTGTGATCAATATCATGTATAATATGAAAGTTATAATAGATAGTTATCTATGTTACTATGTAATGATTAAATCTTCAGTTGTAAGATATTATAATCTTCAGTGTATTCTCTTATTAAAACTCTAACTTCTCACAGAATTTGATGATTCAAATGACATTCATATCTGTTACATGATGAAACTAAACATAGATATTAAAGAACATTAATGTGATGATGCTTATGTATATGAAGTTAATAATCTTGACTATAACTCTATGCTAGAACTTGTCTGGCTATCTGAATAAGATATCTTATTAAATGCTTAAAATAGAAGCTTAATATTCTCTAACAATAATAGAATTTATAAAGATAATATTCACAAGACTATGAATCTTACACAGATCTCTGTCAATACTTATAAAATACTCTGAAAAAAAAGTTATCAATGAGATTGCTGACAAAGTCACTGATAGCAGAACTATATAGTAATCTATTTCATCAGTCTGACTAATATCAAGAAAGCTCTAGAGAAGTTATCTTATACTATAATAACAGATTCTTATACAAAACTCTCTTAATAATATCACAAATATCTAGATGTCTTCTGACAAGATAACATTATAAATATATCTCTCTTACAAGGCTCAGAAGCGAATCACAGTATCAAGTTAAAAAAGAAAAATAATCAGAACTCTGAGTCATTATAAAGCTCTCTTTATAATATGTCTTTAGATTCACTTCTTCTTCTTTGAAAGACACTCAATGATCTGTTGAATAAGAAATTTATACATATTAGTAACTCTTTCACTGCAGCTGCTATTCTCTTTATAAAGAAATTATATAAAACACTTCAATTCTGTGTGAACTATCAAGATCTGAACAGATTGACAAAGAAAGATCATTATGTCTTATCTCTCATCAATAAAATCCTAGCATATATCAGACAAGCTTGATAGTTTACAAAGCTAGATATTATCACTGCATTTTATAAGATTCATATCACTGAAGAAGATGAATGACTTACAGCATTTCAAATATATTATAACCTCTTTAAATGAGTAGTCACACTCTTTAAACTGACTAATGCTCTCAGTATATTTCAGAAGTATATTAACTGAGCACTCTGAGATTTTCTCAATAAGTTTATACCTGTATATCTAGATAACATTCTTATCATCACTGATGAATTCAGAAAGAAATATCAGAAACATGTATAAAGAGTATTATAATAATTACAAGAAGCAGAACTATCAATAGATATTGATAAGTATGATTTCAAAGTCAAGAGTATAAAATACCTACATTTTATTATAGAAGCTGGTAAGAGAATTTGAATGAATTCTGAGAAGATCTCTATCATTGTTACATGAAAAGCTTCATATACTGTGAAAGATGTACAAAGCTTCATCAGACTTACTAACTTTTATTAATAATTTATACAAAACTTCTCAGATATCATGAGATCACTTACAGAACTTATTAAGAAGAACTCACTATTTCAGTGATCAGTAGATATTAAAGCTGTATTTACATAGATAAAGAAGATATTTATTAATATCTTACAATTAATGATATTTAATTCTGATTATAAGATAGTTGTCAAAGCTGACTTCTCTGACTATGTTACAGAAGAAGCTATTTTACAATATAATAATAAAGATATTTTATAATTATACATCTTCATATCTAAGAAACTGAGTCTCACTGAATGCAATTATGAGATCTATGATAAGAAACTTCTCATGATTATACACTGTCTAGAAGAATGAGATTCTGAACTCTGAAGTATCTTCAAATTTGAGATAATCACAGATTATAAAAATTTCAAGTATTTCATAATCATCTACAAGCTTACTGAATGTCAGATGCAATAATCTAAGCTATTAAGCGGTTTTCATTTCACTATACACTATCACTCTGATAGTCAGAACTCAATAACAGATTCTATCTTATAATGAGAGTAAGATATATCTTTTAATATAACAGACACTCATTGAATGAACTGAGAACATCAGCTCTTAGATCTGAAGACATTAGTTAATTAAGATAAAATAACTTATAATACTATGTATACTTCTCTGATCAGAACATTCTCTCTCTGAACTGATACTGATATTAATATTTCATTTTCTTCTGAATCTACACTGAATGAATTATGATATAGAACAGCTCAAACTGATAAACTTCTTCAAGTGCTCACTGAAGTAGTATGTTAAGAAGTATCTCAATTTCTCTCCGAACTATATATAAGAAATGACATCTCAGAATACTTAATGAATGATGATAACACTCTGTAATTCTGTAAATAATATTGAGTCTCTCACTCTGAACTCTTACACACTCAGATAATACAACAGATACATAATTTGTATATAACTGATCACTCAGATTGTGAGTAACTGTGTTAAATAATCTCTTAAGAGTTCTACTAATCTGAGATATTCAACAGCATCAGATATTTCATCTGAAACTACTATCATTGTTCTTCTATCATCTTATGAAAGAACTGTAGAAAAGATCTACTGAAATCACTCAATATCTCTGGTAGAATCTAATGAGATGTAGTAATTGACTTCACTATTACTCTCTCTAAGAGTAAGAATTGTTGAAACATTCTGATTATTGTAAACTGATTAAGTAAGAATGTAATATTGAAATCTTGTTATAAGATAAATACTGAATAAGTTACTAAAGTCTTTCTACAGAGTCTATTCTATTGAATATATGAATTACTGAGAACTATAGTATTGAATTAAGACTGTCAATTTGTGAGTACCCTCTGAACAAGAATCTGTCAAGTTCTCAAGATTATATACTATTTATTAACTGTCTATCACTCTGAGATCAATGATGTATTAGAATGAATAATTCAGACTATAAAGAACTATATAGAGATTACTATTAATAATTGAGATACTATTTTAATAGATATAAGTCTGTTCTTTCTTACACACAGTTATCACATGAAGATCTTAAATCTTCTAGAGATCACACAATTCACACTGAACTCTCACAGTTCAATTCAGATTGCTGATAATATAGTAACAAAGCTCTGAGACACTCATAACTGAGCAGAAGCCTTCATGACAAGTACTAAATAAGATTAAGAAGATTGAATTAATGTTTATCAAGATTTCACTAAGTAATATAAGATAGAAGATCTGATATAATTGAATCTTAAGAATATACAGATCACATGCTCATCTTGTACACTGAATCACTGCTACATTAAGTATAAAGTAATAGAAGTTCTAGACAGTTATAACTATTATCTTGATATATTATCAGAGATTTATAATGTCTTTTATATAAGCTTACTTCACTGTGTCATCACTAATCTGTTTTCTTCTCAACTGACTTCTGACTGACAGTCATCAGAGATCATAGCAGAAGATAATGAACTTGAATGAGAGATTGAAGATATTCTTGAGAAGAGATTCTGCAGCTGTGACTGATAATATCTTGTGAAATAAATTAACTATAATTATCTGATCTGAACTCTGAGCTCTGTATTATCTGAGAAAGCAGCTCTTAATCAATGAGAACTATGCATCTATGACTCTATATCTCTTCTGAAAATAGAGAGCTAATGTGACAGGCTATGCCTGATCAATTATATAGACTTTTTTATTACACTTCATAGATTTCACTGAAAGCTCTGATTCTCAGTCACTGATTCTTAGCTGAAAAACTTATGAAATTTCTATTCTTTCACTTTGAAGTGTTATCATGTATGCATATAAATATTCACTTCAATCACTGATTTCTGTACTTTCTCTTTTTTTCCTTCTCTAACATTTTCCACTTTGTTATATAAGACCTATAAATATCATATCAATCTATTCGGCGTAGGTCTCTTACATTATGAATTCTTTACCTCTATTTCTATCTCTTATATAATTAATAGAGTTAGCAGCTCTTGACTTCACACAACTATATAAACTGAAGTTTGTGACTATTATTCATAACTCAGCTTAAATACTATTATATATTTAATCTCTACATTTATCTTTCTACTATGAATACTTCTAGTAGCTATTAATATATATCATGTCAAGCTGTAAATCACTGAATAATTATCTGTGAGTACTTATTCTTATATTTCAAGCTCTGTCAGTTAGTAACTATCTATTATAACTGCTATCTATTATAATTGAAAGAATTGGAAACTTGTATACTTTAATTAATATAAACTCTACTATAGACATTTAGAAGCAGTTATCTGAATTATGAATATGCTCTATAGAAGAAGTCTTAGAGAACGTATTAATTACTTATAAAATACTATTTTTTATATCTGTAATAGAGAAACTCTCTCAATCTGTAAATAAATTAATTTTAATAAAGAATATTCTTAAGTATTTTCTATAAAATCAAGTTATTTATTTACAAGAAATGCTTACTATCTGTAAACACTCTTAAGTTAAGTCTTTAGACATGATTTTCAGAGATATTTATAAACTGAAAAGAACTTTCTTAAGCTATAACTGCTTAAAGCTATTTACTGAATTATAAACTGTAAAAGCTTTTACAAGTTTATCTTTGAAATTGACTTATAAGTTTAACTGTGTAATATAAAAGATAAAAAAGCTGTTATTTATATAATAACAGATCTCTACTATACTAAAGTCAAGAATTAACTGAATTATCTAAAGAATAATTATAAGATAATAGCTACTAGATTATCTTTTATAAGCTCTATTAGTGATTCTCTTCTATTTAGTGAATAAATGAGAGGTAGAAAACAATGTTCTGCAATTGATACTATTCTTTCAGTTATTCATGATGTTCAAGTAGCAAAACATGAAGGCCTGGTCTCAACTACAGTTTTTATTGATATAAAAGATGTATTTGATCATGTTTTAAAGTCTGTGATATTTCAAACTTTGAAGATGTTAAAACTGTCACTTTCTCTAATAAAATGAGTGAATTATTTTATGTTTAAAAGAATTATACAACTATTCTTTGATGAAAGAAAACAAGATAAGAGTGAGATAAAAATAGAAGTACTGCAAGAGTCTCCAATCTTATCTGTTTCATTTGCAATATACACTGCATATCTATTCAAGAATAGAGAGATGAAAATAGTGAGGTCTTTAAGTTATGTAGATGACATTAGTCTATTCTACAGTTCAAAAACAATTAAAGAGAATTTAGAAGTGATTGAGAAAGCAGTAAAGGAAATCTCTATTTGAGCAGATATCAATCTAATTCAATTTGATATGAATAAAACTGAGTTAATTCATTTTTTTCCCAGGGTTAATGAGAAAGAACTAAGTCTAACCCTTTTGAATAAAGAGATTAAACTCAGTTTGAATGTCAAATGACTAGGAGTATGGTTAAACTCCAAGTTGACTTTTAAATATCATATTCAACAAAGAATCATCAAGACAGAGAGGCTACTGAATAGTATAATCATACTTTCAAATACTGAGAGAGATCTATTGTTTCAGGCTATGAGAGAGTTATACATAGCCTGTATTATCTCAGTAGCTGATTATGAAGTTCAAGTTTGATGAAATAATCAAGATAATTTCACTAAAGTCTTTCAAAGTCTATAAAACAGAGCTTTGAGAAGAATTCTGAGAGCATTCAAATCCTCTTCTATTAAAGCAATGAAAATTGAAGCTTCAATTCCATCTTCTGCTATTCAATTTGAAAAAGCCTGTATAAACTATGCTCTGAAAGTCATAAAGATGAGCTCAAATTATATAATCAGAGAAAGAGTCTCTTCTTCATTTTCATCAGTTAACTCAGGAAATGAACTGGATTGAAATAGATTTCTTGATTAAAATGAGAATAATGCTTTAAAGACAATGCTCTCTCAACTGTATAGACTATGTTCACTTATTAAAAATCAATTTTCTTCATTAAATGTTGAGAAAATTGATCATGAGAAGATATCTCTCTGAAGTGAAAAGCTTGAATCTCTTACAGACTTGTAAATAAGTGAACTATCTAAGAAAAAAGAATATGAACAGTATTTGAAGAGAATTTCAATAATCAATATAGAAGACTCTATTCTGATTTATTCAGATGACTCTAAAAATGAGAATTTGAATAGATTACATGCAGCCATTGCTTATACTGAAGATAATATTAATTTTATCTCAGATTTCTGAAATTTAGACTGTAAATCTGAGATCTTTGATGCTGAACTATTTGTAATAGTGAAAGCTTTCAAACTCATTAAAATAAAATCTTATAAAAGAGAAAATAGTTTGAAAGAGACATGAATATTCTCTGATAGTCAAGCTACTTTAAAAAGACTTAGAAATAGTCAGATTCATAATAATCAAATGAATCTTGAACTGATTTTAAACTCTGCTTTGAAAATTCAAAAGAGAAGAATATTAAAGCTGATAATTCATCTGCACTGAGTTTCTGCTCATATGAACATTTATGACAATGAATTGACTGATTCAGCTGTAAAAAAGGGTTCAGAGTTTAACAGATCTATTCAAAAAATTGTGTCCTGGTCTTATATAAAGAGAAAGATAAAAGAATCTTGTTTAGAGAAGTGAAATGAAAGCTGACAGAAATAAAAGAAGAGTATACATTATTCAAGATTTGAAACAAAACTCAAGTGGAAATCTTGTTTAATCAAATGTAAAAAGAAAATATTCTCATCTATAATACAGCTGAAACTAGAACATGACTATTTTAAATCTTATATACAAAGATTTGATTACAGATTTGATTCAATAGAATGCTCATTCTGCAATGCAAATGAGAATTCTGAGTATATTGTAATACACTGTGCATTATACAATAGTCTCAGAGTCAGTTTGAAAGAGAAGTATGATCTAAATCAATTAAATATGAGATTCTTATTCTCAACTGAGACAGGAATTAAATACTTAATAGACTTTCTATCAGAAACTCAAGCAGCTATTAGAAAATGGCTGAATTCAGAAGTATCTGAATATGAAGAGATGGAAATTGATTAGATATAGTCTGTTAAAACAGCTATTTACTATCTTTTAATAATTTTATTTTGTTATGGTCTCTCTTTACTGTACTTATTCCTTTCTGTTCTTTTCTATCTATCTATTTAATAGGTCTATCTTTAAGACTATGTTCTCTTTTCCTTTGTCATGATATTTTCAAATGGTTTCAAAGTATCAGAAGATGTTGAAATACTGTAATTTGTAAACAGTTTTTGTATTCTGAGCTGGAATTTTCTGATTTTGCATATCTGAAATTGGTAAATGTATAATAGTTAACTCTATAGATATAGGAAAAACCCTGACAACTAAAGGTTCTCAGGTAGATATTATAGTCTCTGACTGCATACATCTATAATTGAAGAATAATAATAATAATAATAAAGAATAATTATAAGAGATTCTGCTAATCAGTTCTTAAAATCTATTTAAAAAATGAGTTAAAAAACTCTGTAAGTTAGACCGAGAACATTTGATCTGTAATTATTAATATTAAAATAAGAAATAAGAAATCTGATAAAAACTACTCACAGTATTTTATAAAATTATAATATGAATTAAGATCTGTAAAAACAGAGTTCTGAAATAAAATCTGAATGATGATATTTATAAAGAGACTGAATAAAAATATATAGAATAAGCTTGTTAAGTAAGACTCTAAGCTTTTAACTCTAAAGAAACTGATAATTCTTATTTACTATTTATAAATTACTGTGAGAATTATAGATTTGTAGAGAGTGAATCACTTATTAACTCTGTAAGAGTCATAATAATAGAGAACTAATTTATTATATAAAGATAATAAAATACAGATAGATTTATATCTAACTGTTAAATAAAAAGAGAGAGCTTCACAAGCTCTTATAAACAAAGTATATAATAGAGTGATTAAGAAAAAAAGTTTCTACTTCATTTATTTTAAATTAGAACATCTTTATATAAACTGTTCTGATAAACTGAAATAGAAATGTAAAGAGCTATAAACAGAGTTAGTAATTATCTTTTTAAAAATCTTGAACCTGATATCTGAATCTATTACTCTCTTAATAAAAATATATATTTATAGAAAGAGACTGTGCTGTAGTACTATTATCTTATAAATATAAAAAGTATTAGTACACTCAGAATCTCGCCTCAGTGACTGAATAATTAATGCAGTCACTCAGTAGCATCTTGACCTGAGAAATCAAGGTGTGTGAGTTCAAAACCCGCAGAAGATACATTAAATCTGACACTCAAGCATCTCAGGTTTCTAATAAATACAGAGATGTATAAATCACTTTAATAAATCACTCTATGTTTCTGATCTGAGAAGTTATTATTGTATGTATCTAATTGTTACTTCTTTGTATTTTTCTATGTTCTTGTTATCTTGATGTCATCTCAACACCTGTATTTTCTCCGGTATAACTAACACTTAACCTGTGTTTAACATCACGCAAGAACTCATCATAAGCTCTGCTTGTATATGAGTATAATGAAAGAATAATAATAATAATAATAATAAACTCAGAATCTCAGATCACTGTAGTATTTTTAAAGCTTATGAAGTGAATAAGCTGAGTAATGAAAACTAAGAAGCTACTCTTATAATAGACAGAGTATAAGACCTCAGATCTGAGAGTTAAGAAACTTATAAAAGTTATCTTTAAATTACAAGATCTTTCTGAAACTTAAAGAAGATTTGTAGAAACTGTGATTATTACAGATATTATAAATAATATGTACTTAAAACTTATATAACTTCAAAGACACAATCTGTATATAGTTTCTATAAGTCAGATTTATACTTTTAATCAGTGTTAATAGATTTACTTACATTGATAGAATTAGTTAATATTACAGAGTTAATCAGAGAAGATAAGTGTATTTATATAATAACTTTACAAATATTTGAGAACTTTGTAATTATGTAAACTAAGCTTTAGATATCAGAGAAATACTGAGATTTTATAAAGATATTTAGTTGAGTTAAAATAGCTGAGCTTTTATCTCACTATGAGAAGAAACTGATAATAAATTTAATAGAAGAGTAGAAACTCTTCTAAGAATTAATTTACAGGCTTTTTTATTAAGAAACAGAAGCTCTGCAAACTTATATCAAGAAGAATCTGAAAAATAACTTTATTCAATTCTCACAGATCTTTATAACAGTCTCTGTAATATTTATAAAAAAAAGAATGAAGATCTCAGATTGTATATAGATTACTTTAATCTAAACTCTAAGATTATAAAGAGGGACTACTCTCTATCTCTGATTAAGAATGTAATTAACTGTCTTATAGAAGCTATTATATTGATGTAACTGAATGTAATTAATATATATATATAACTGTGAATATAGTCTGAAAATAAATAATAGACCGTCTTTAGAACAATACTGACATTGTTTGAATATCTAGTGATATCTTTTGATTGAATAAATATCTTTATTGTATTTCAGTCATTTATTAATAAAATACTTCATATATATCTGAATATTTTTATAATAATATATCTGAATGATATGATAATGTACTCTGTGAAGAAGAAATAATATACTGAGTGTATATAAGCTGTATTGAAGATCTTGAATAAGACAAAACTATATATTAAGTTTATAAAGTGTAACTTCAATATCTGCTGTATTAATTTTCTAAAATATATAATTATTATAAGTAATATTCAGATGAAATCTTTGTGAGTTAAGACTATTCTATTATAGTCAGAGTTAATTAATATTTATGAAATTAAAATCTTTCTGAGTTTTATGAATTTCTATAGATAATTTTCCTTTGTATTCATGAGAATCTTCTTCACTTTTATAAACATACTGAAGAGTGAAATCAGAATAAGTTATTTCATAAATAAAGAATAAAAAGATTATTAAGAAGAGAGAGCTGTAAGAACTTTCTTATCTCAGAAGTTTATAGAGTTTTTATAAGATTAAAACAGATATTTATAGATATAGTAATATTGTATCACTTTAATCTCTTACTTTTAATTAGATTAGAGACAGATATCTTCTTCTGTATAATTTCAGAAATAGTTTTATAACTACAGTTAAATGAGAACTGAGTTACAGTGATCTTTTTCTTCAAGAAGATACAACTTATAGAGATTAACTATAACATTCATAATTAGAAGCTTCTTATAATAGTGAAATTCTTCTATTACTGATATTACTACTTTAAGAGTTCTGTAACAGTGATTACTATTAAAACTGATTATAATAGCTTATAATAGTATACTTTAATTAAGAAACTCTTACAGTGATAGATTCACTAAGTTCAGAAACTGAGTAAGTTCTGATTTAAGATAGAGTATATTAAGAAAATTAAAAACTGAGTGAATAAACTCTCTCACAGATCTGATTATATCAAGAAAACTAGAATAATAAATATAGAGAGATTAGAGAAAGTAGAAAAGCTTTATAAAATGCTCAGACTGAGTATTATAAAGAGATTAACTGAAGAGTCTTTCAATCTCTTATAAGATAAGAGAGAAGAGAGAGAGAAGAAGTCTGTATAACTTCTCTCTATAACACTGAGAGTTAACACTCTGAGAATCTCTCTGAGATTTTTTGAAAAGAGTATCTATAATCTGAAGAGTTTGCAGACTTTGAAAAGCACTGTAAAAGATCTAATGTAAGAGAAAACAGAGTATAAGTCTTTATAAACTCTTCTATTCAGATTGTTGAAACTATAATTAAAGAATGAATATACTCAGTATATTCAGAAACTGCTTATATTAGAGATTAACTCTGCAGAAATAAAGAATTAAAGAGTCTTAAATAATCTCTTATAAAGAAAGAGCTGAATTTATATATCTATAAATAAGCTTTTATATATAAAATTTAATAAAAGATATTATAACTCTTGTTTAACAGATTATCTTACAGACACTAGAACTTATAAGTTATATATAAGAAAATGCTTCTAACTGAAGATATAAGAGCTTGTAAAGAAGATAGTGAATTCTTATACTATTTATCAGAGTTCACAGATATTGTGATTAAAATTATATAAAGAATTCACTTCTCTACTCATTCTGTGAAAATCTTGAAAATAGCTAGAAGTAAACACTTCTGTGAGTGTCTCTGAAAGTAAGAATATTTATGATATTCTTTTTAACAGTCTGTTAATGATAATAAATTATTTTATTAAGATAACACACTTTATACTCATTTATAAGAACTTAAAATCAAAAGATTTAACTCATATTTTCATTTACAATGTGATTCAGTTATATGAATTATGATGAAGATAATATACTAGAGTAGTTAATTATATTATTGACATCTAGCTATTGTGCGGTCTTTTATATGTGATGAGTGTTTACTGAGCAATCAGTGAACACCTCACTTATGTAGAAGTAGTCAGTCTGTAGAGAGAGAATCTGATACTCTTCTTAGTTACTACTTTACTAAGTAGATATTTGTGACTCAGTAGAGCAGTTCTATAACTAGAGAAAGAATATTATATATAAAAATAATAGTGTCTTTCATCAAATGTTTTACAGAAGACTCACAGAGTTTATTAGAGAATTTGAAGAAAAAATTAGTGTAGAGATATCAGCTCAATTAAGCCTTATATATATCAGAATACTCACAGAGCTTTACAGGCCGTGAGCATTTAAATTCTCATATTAATTAGAGTGTTTTCATGAACCTTGAAAGTCAATGTTTTTGTAAGAGTGTTCACAGTCAGGTTAATAGTATTTATTAATTTAATCTTAATAATATCTGAAGTAGCAGTATCACAGATGTAATAATATTTTAGATCAATATGATATATATTTAAGATAATCTTTTCATCATTTACTATAGCTATTACATTATTGTTGTCAATGTATAGAAGAATAGTGAAGTCAGAGAATAGAAATTCAAGCTTAATTATTAATCTACACAGATAGATTACTGTAAGAGATCTACACTGAATAGATCAGCATTAAGATATAAGTCTTATATAACAAAAGTGAAAAACATTAGAGAAGGAAAATAAAAGAGAAAGTATGAGAATCAGTGATTAAAGTGAATATTTATACACATATGAGATGAAGCTTTGAGATGAGAGAATAGAAACTCTGTGAATTCTTTAGCTGAGAATTAGCAACTGAGAAGCGGAGCTTTCAGCAGAAGAATTGAAGCTTTCATTAGAACTCTATAAAGTGTAATAAAAGAGTCTTGTATGATTGAGCACAGCTCATCACATTAGTCTTTCTCTTTCATTATTATTATTATTATTATTATTCTTTCATTATACTCATATACAAGCGGAGCTTATGATGAGTTCTTGCATGATGTTAAATATAGGTCAAGTGTTGATTATATAGGAGAAAATACCGGTGTTGAGACCATGTCAAGATAATAAGAACATAGGAAATACAAAGAAGTGACAATTAGATACATACAATAATAAATTCCCAGCCCAGAAACATAGAGTGATTTATTGAAGCATTTTGTACACCTCTATATTTATTAGACACTTGAGATGCTTGGGTTCCGGATTTAATGTAACCCCTGCGGGTTTCAAATCCACACACCGTGGTTTCCCACGCCAAGGCGCTACCGCGTGGCCGCATTAATCATTCAGACACTGGCGCATCTTTCTCTTTCAGAAGTGAGGTTTGAGTGATAGAGTTTCAACCATGTAGTTCTCATCAGTCAAGAGTCACTGTTTCAGATAATATAAAGCTCAGAGTTCAGATCAGATAATTATAGCTGACTTAGTTCACAAGATATTATTAGCTGCAGCTGTGAGATCTTTTATTGAGAATATCTTCAATCTCTTATTTAAGTTTACTATCTTCTTCTATGATTTCTGACAGTGATTAGTTAAAAGTCAGTTGAAAAGAAAATAAGTCAGTAATAGTGCAGTGAAGCAAGCTTATATAAAAGATATTATAAATCTCTGACAGAGTGTTAAGATAGTAGTTATAACTGTCTAGAACTTCTATCACTTTGTATTTAATATAACAGTAGTTCAGTGTATGAGATAAGTGTATAATATATATGTTTTTAAGATTCAAGCACATCAGATCTTCTATGTTATATTACTCAGTGAAATCTCAGTAAACATTGATTTAATTCTGTTAATCTTGTTTAGTACTTATCATGAAAATCTCTACTTAGTCATAGATATCTTAAAGCTTTATTACTATATTATCAGTGATCTGAATTGAACTGTGAGAGTTCAGTGTGAACTGTATAGTCTCTAGAAGATTCAACATCTTTATGTAATAACTGTATTATAAGAGGCCTACACCGAATAGATGAGTATAATATATAGGTCTTATATAACAAAAGTGAAAAATATTAGAGAAGGAAAATAAAAAGAGAATGTATGTGAATCAGTGATTAGAGTAAATATTTATACACATACAAAATAACGCTTTAAAATGAAAGAATAGAAACTCTATAAGTTCTTTAGCTAAGAATTGATGACTGAGAATCAGAGCTTTCAGTAGAAATCTGTGAAGTGTAATGAAATTGTCTTATAATCAGATGCAGTCTGTGACATTAACTCTCTCTTTCTGAAAGCAGGTGTAGTTCTCATCAGTTAAGAGCCACTGTATCAGATAATGCAGAGTATGAAGTTCAGATCAGAAGATTATAATCAACTTATTTCATAAGATATTATTAGCTGTGACTGTGAGATCTTGTATCAAGAATATTTTTAATCTCGTATTCAAGTTCATTATCTGCTTCTATGATTTCTGACAGTTGTCAGTCAGAAGTTAGTTGAGAAGAAAATGAGTCAGTGATAGTGCAGCAGAGCAAGCTTATAAAAAATACATTATAAATCTCTAATGAAGTATTAAGATAATAGTTATAACTGTCTAAAACTTCTGTCACTTTGTATTTAATATAATAATAGTTCAGTGTATAAGACAGATATGTGATTTGTATATTCTTAAGATTTAATTATATCAGATCTTCTATCTCATATTACTCAGTGAGATCTTAGTAGACATTGATTTAATTCTCATGATCTTATTTAGTACTCATCATTGTGACGGGCTGCGCCCGATCAATCATATAGACTATTCCGTTACACTTCACAGATTACAGATTCCTACCACTTCATTCTTGATTGCTGATTCTTGATCACCGATTCTCAGCTGCCACAAACACATATGCTCTGATTCTCGGTCATTCTCAATCGCTGATCCTCAGCGGCCACAAATGTGTATAAATTCTTCCACCCCGAAGCTCCACCGCGTACACCACCACATACATGTATAAATATTCACTTTAATTACTGATTCTCATACTTTCTCTTTCTTTTTCTTCTTTAATGTTTTTCACTTTGTTATATAAGACCTATATATTATACTGATCTATTCAGTGTAGACCTCTTGCACTTGAAAAATGTTCATTGTCTTCTCATTAGAAATGATTATTCATTGAGAAGATATCTGAACATGTAACAACATGTAAGAAAGAGAAACAGTCAGTTAAAGTGAACACTGAGTTCTCAGATAGAAGCTTGCTTATCAGTCACTCTGACCCTGTAATAAGATCTTATAAGAGAATGTCAGTGAAAGACTCAAGAGTTCTGACACCTCAGACATATGAGATATTCATACAATTACACTTTTTCAGATTTGACAGATATCATATATCTGACAAAAAATATAATCATGTCTAATAATAATATAGAAGAACTCTCAAACATAAATATAGAAGTGATATCACAGTGACTCTGAGTAATGTTGAAATTACAACAGCAATAGATAGTCAATATGCATGTGACTTAACAACTTCAATATAAGAAAATTCAATAATTAATTTAACAGAGAACTTATGCAACTTCAGCATCTACAGAATTGAATACAAAAGTGCTAAAAGAATGCTTAGATACTTCTGTATATTTTAATACTTCTGATCTCACTCTCTACTCATTATAAAGAATGAAAATGCTTATGAAACTAAGTGTAGATAAAGATATCATTGATTTATTAATTAATCAAGATTAATATATTAATGAATAATTGAAGAATCATGTGAAACAGAAGTTTCATTTATAAATGAAAGCATGTGAATCAGCATTGTGAATGGCTGATAATATCATCAAATATCTTGATATTCTGTTTCAAGACACTGTTATACAACAGAAAGTGTTAGATTGATTACAGAGTATCTGACAGAGAAACACTTCTCTCATAACATTCATCTCTGACTTTGACACTCAGATCTTAGAATCAGGTGATCAATCTTGAGAGAATTGAATGAAGATTAGCATGCTTAAGAAAATATTGACTTTTGAACTCTTACAGACTCTTATAAGTATAAACAAAGACCTGACTTATGAAGGCTTCTGCATACAACTCAGGACATTGAATGACTGTCTTATCAAGCTCAAGAGTATACAGAACAGTGACAGAAGACATCACATCACTTATACACCTGCACTGAAGAATAACAACAAGAATGCAGATGTCATGAACTGAATAGATTTAAATATCTATACATAAGCAAGAGTTTCTGCTGTCTGAACAGGCTTCTGAGTCTCTGAAATCACTTCTAAAGAAGTCACTGATCAATGACAACATGAAGTATACAATAATTGTAACTGATCAGAACACATCACTTTCAACTGCTGATTAGTCTATGTGCCTTCTCACTTGAGAGAAAGATCAGTGTCTTCTCACTCAAAGAATGAATCAGCATCTGTCCATGCCAATCACATTGCAGTAGAGAAAGATTCAGAGAATAACTATAAGAATACTCTGATGAAACAGAGAAAAGATTAGCTTCTGTTCAAATTTGTAAACAGAAGCTTGAAGAGATCAGATGATAATAATTGAAAGAAAAAATAATAATAAATGTGATTCTTGTATCTTCTGTGATCAATAATATGTATAATATGAAAGTCATGATAGACAGCAGTCTATGTTATTATATAATGATTAAATCTTCAGTTGTAAGATATTACAAGCTTCAGTATATCTTCTTATCAAAATCTCAAGTTCTTGCAGAATTTGATGACTCAAAAGACATTTATACTCATTACATGATGAAGTTGATCATAGATGTCAGAGAATATCAACATGAAGATGTCTATGCATATGAAGTTCATAATCTTGATTACAATCTTATATTAGAACTTGTCTGACTATCTGAATAAGGCATCTTACTAGATGCTTAAAACAGGAGCTAAATATTTCTCAACAATGATAGAATTCATGAAGATAACATTTATAAATTCATAGATCTGACACAGATCTCTGCTAATACATATGAAATACTCTGAAAAAGAAGTCATCAACAGAATCACTGACAAGAGCACTGATAGTAGAACTATGTAGTAATCTACTCTGTCAGTCTGATCAATATCAAAAAGACTCTAGAAAAGTTATCCTGTGTTATAATAACAGATTCTTGTATGAAACTCTCTCAATAATATCACAAATATCTAGATATCTTTCAACAAGATAATATTATGAAAATACTTCTCTTATGAGGCTCAGGAGTGAATCACAGTATCAAATTAGAAAAGAAGAATGATAAAGACTCTGAATCATCATAAGATCTTCTTTATAACATGTTCTAAGATGAACTTCTTCTCCTTCAAAAGACACTCAATAATCTGTTAAATAAAGAATTCATATGCATTAGTAACTCTTCTGTCACAGCCTCTATTCTCTTTGCAAAGAAATCAGGTGAAGAACTCTGATTCTATGTGAACTATTAACAACTGAACAGATTAACAAAGAAGAACTGCTATTCTTTATCTCTTATCAATGAAACTCTAGCTCATATTAAATAAGCTCAATGATTTGCAAAGTTAGATATCATCACTGCATTTCATAAGATCTGGATCACTGAAGAAGATGAGTGACTTACAGTATTGTAAACATAATATAATCTCTTTGAATGAGTAGTCACACTCTTCAGACTGATTAATATTCTCAGTACATTTCAGAAGTATATTAGCTGAGCACTCTGAGATTTTCTTAATGAATTTATATCTCTGTATCTTGATAACATTCTCATCTTCACTAATGAGTTCAGAAAACAATATCAAGAACATGTATAAAAGATATTACAATGATTACAAGAAGTAGAACTACTGATAGATATTGATAAGTGTGATTTTGAAGTTAAGAGTATTAAATATCTGGGTTTTATCATAGAAGCTGGTAAGAGAATTTGAATGAATTCTGAGAAAGTCTCTGTCATTCTTGAATGAGAAGCTTTATATACTGTGAAAGATGTATGAAGCTTCATTGAATTTACTAACTTCTATCAGTAATTTATATGAAACTTCTCAGATATTATAAGATCACTTACAGAATCTATCAAGAAGAACTCAGTGTTTCAGTAATCAGTGAATACTGAAGCTGTATTTATATAGATGAAGAAGATATTTATCAATACTTCTCTACTAATAATATTTAACTCTGATTATGAAACAGTTGTTGAAGCTGATTTCTCTGACTATATGATAGAAGAAGCTATATTATAATATAATAAGAAAGATATTCTATAATCATATATCTTCATATCTAAGAAACTGAGTTCTGTTAAATGCAATTATAAGATCTATGATAAGAAACTTCTTATAATTATATACTATCTAGAAGAATGAGACTCTGAACTCTGAAGTATCTCTGAATTTAAGATAATCACAGATCATAAGAATCTTAAGTACTTTATAATAATCTATAAACTCACTGAATAACAGATACAATAATCTGAGTTCTTAAGCTGCTTGCATTTTATGATACACTATCAATCTAGCAGTCAGAACTTGATGACAGATGCTCTCTTATAATAAGAGTAAGATATGCCTTTCAATGTAACAGACATCTATTGAATGAACTAAGAGCATCAGCTCTTAGATCTGAAGATATTGATTAATCAAGATAGAACAACTCATGACACTATACACACTTCTCTGATTGGAAAATCTCTCTCTGAACTGATACTGATACTGATATCTTCACTTCTTCTACAATGAATGAAGTGTAGCATACAGCAGCTTAGACTGATAAACTCCTTCAGATTCTCACTGAAGCAGTATATTAAAATATATCTTACTTTTCCTCAGAACTACATATAAGAACTGATATCTCAGAATATTCAATTGATGATAATAACACTCTACAATTCTGTGAATGATACTGAGTCTCTTACTCTGAACTCTTACACACTCAAATAATGCAAGAGATGCATAATTTGTGTATAATCAGTCATTCAGACTGTGAATAACTGTATTATATGATCTCTTGAGAATTCTACTGATCTGAGATATTAAATAGTATCAGATATTTTGTATGAAACTGCAACTGTTCTTCTTTCATTATCTTATGAAACAACTATAGAAAAGGCCTGCTGAAGCTGCTTGATATTTCTGATAGAATCTGATAAGATATGATAATTGACTTTACTGTTGATTCTCTCTGAGAGTAAAGATTATAGAAACATTCTAATCATTATGAACTGATTGAGCAAAGATGTAATATTGAAATCTTGTAATAAGATGAATACTGAATAAGTCACTGAAGCTTTTCTACAGAGTCTATTCTATTAGATACATGAATTACTGAGATCTATAGTATTGAATTAAGACTATCAATTTATGAGTGCTCTCTGAACAAGGATTTGTCAAGTTCTCAAGATTATACACTATTTATCAACTATCTATCACTCTGAGACTGATGATGCATCAGAACAGACAATTTAGACTGTAAAGAATTATCTCTATAAGTTCTGTAATCACTTATAAGATGATTGATATGATCTTCTTCTACACACAGAGATCACTATCAATGATTGAGATACTGTTTCAACAGGTATAAGCCTGTTCTTTCTTATACACAGTTATCACATGAAGATGTTAAATCTTCTAGAAATTACACAGTTCACACTGAATCTCTACAGTTCAATTCAGATCACTGATAATATAGTAATGAAGCTCTGAGATACTTATAACTGAGCAGAGATCTTCATGACAATTGTAAAACAAGATTAAAAGAATCAAATCAATGTTCATCAAGATTCTATCAAATAATATAAAATAGAAGACTTAATGTGATTGAATCTTAAGAATATACAGATCACGTGTTCATCTTATACACTAAATTACTGTTATATCAAGTATCAAGTGATAGAAGTTCTAGATAGTTACAACTATTATTGTAAGAAATCCCGCTCCTCGCGGATTCTTTACCTCTATTTCTATCTCTCGCGTAATCAATAGAGTTAGCAGCCCTTGGCTACACACAACTATAGAGACTGAAGTTCATGAATACTATTCATAACTCAGCTTAAATACTATTATATATTTAACTTCTACATTTTATCTTTCTACTGTGAATACTTCTAGTAGTTAACAGTACATATCATGTCAAGCTGTAAACACTGAAATAATTGTCTGTGAGCTCTTATTCTTACATTTCAAGCTCTGTCAGTCAGCAATCATCTGTTATGACTGAAAGAATTAAAAACTTATATACTTCAATATCTGTACACTCTACTGTAGACACTCAGAAGCAGTCATCTGAATCATGAATAATCTCTATAAAAGAAGTCTCAGATAACTTATTAATCACTCACAGAACATCATTCTCTGCATCTATAACAGAGAAACTCTCTGAACTCACAAATAAATCAATCTCAGTGAAGAACATTCTTCAGCATTTTCTACAGAATTAAGCTATTTTTCTATAAGAAATACTTACTGTCTGTAAACACTCTCAAACTGAGTCTCTAGACATGATCTTCAGAGATTCTTACAAACTGAAAAGAAACTTTCTCAAGTTATAATCACTTAAGATCACTTATCAAATCATAATCTATAAAAGCTTTTACAAGTTTGTATTTAAAATTGACTTACAAGCCTGACTATGTGATATGAAAGATGAAGAAGCTGTTATCTATATAATAACAGATCTCTACTATACTGAAGTTAAGAACTGACTGAATTATCTAGAGAATAATTATAAGAGATTCTACTAATCTATTCTCAAGATCTATCTAGAGAATAAGTTGAGAGACTCTGTGAGATGAATAGAGAATATCTGAGCTGTAATCATCAATATTTGAAAAAGAGATAAGAAATCTAATAAAGACTACTCACAGTACTTTATAAAATTATGATGTGAATTGAGATCTGTGAAAACAGAGTTCTGAAACAAGACCTGAATAATAATATTTATAAAGAGACTGAATCAAGATATACAGAATAAGCTTATTAAGCAAGACTCTAAGCTCTTGACTCTGAAGAAACTGATGACTCTTATTCACTGCTTATAAATTACTGTAAGAGTCACAGACTTATAAAGAGTGAATTATCAATCAGTCTCACAAGAATCAGAATAATAGAGAATAGATTTACTGAGAAAAGATAATAAGATACAGAGAGATTCATATCTGACTACTGAGTAGAGAGAAAGAGCTTCATAAGCTCTCATGAACAGAGTGTATAATAGATAGATTAAGAAAAAGAGTCTCTACTTTATCTGTTCTAAATCAGAATATCTCTGTATAAACTGTCTGAATAAATCATAATAGAAATTTGAAGAGTGATGAACAGAGTCAGTAATAGCCTTCTTAAGAGTCTTGAAGCTGACATCTGAATCTGTTACTCTCTTAATAAAAATATATACTTGTGAGAAGAGACTGTACTGCAGTACTGCTATCTCATAAGTATGAGAAGTATTGATAAACTCAGAATCTCAGATCACTGTAGTGTCTTTAAAGCTTACAGAGTAAATGAGCTGAGTGATGAAAACTGAGAATCTGCTCTTATAATAAGCAGAGTGTGAGAACTCAGATCTGAGAGCTGAAAGACTTATAAGAGTTATCTTTGAATTGTAAGATCTCTTTAGAATCTGAAGAAAATTTATAAAAACTATGATTATTATAGATATCACAGATGATATGTACTTGAGACTTACATAACTTCAAAGACACAATCTGCACATAGCTGTTCATAAGTCAGGTTTATACTTCTAATCAGTGTTGATAGACTTACTTATAAAGATAGAATTAGTTAATACTGTAGAGTTAATTAGAGAAGATAAGCTTATCTATATAATAACTTTATAAATGTCTGAGGACTTTGCAGTCATGAAAACTAAGCTTCAGATATCAGAGAAATACTGAGATCTTACAGAGATATTCAGCTCAGTAAGAACAGCTGAGCTTTTATCTCACTGTAAGAAGAATCTGATAATAGATTTGATAAAAGAGTAGAAACTCTTTGAAGAACTAATCTATAAGCTCTTTCATTATAAAACAGAAGTCTTACAGACTTATATAAAGAAGAATCTGAAGAATAACTTTATTTAATCTTTGCAGATCTCTGCAGAAGCCTCTGTGATATTTATAAAGAAGAAGAATAAAGATCTCAGATTGTATATAAACTACTATAATCTGAACTCTAAGATTATAAAGAGTTACTATTCTCTATCTCTGATTGAGAATGTAATCAATCATCTCACAGACGCTGTTATATTCACATAACTGAATATAATCAATATATATACACAGATGTAAATACAGTCTGAGAATGAATGAAAGACTGTCTTTAGAACTGCACTGAGATTATTTAAATATCTAGTAATATCTTTTGATTTGACTAATATCTCTGCAGTATTTCAGTCTTTTATTAATAAAACACTTCATATATATCTGAATATCTTTATAATAATATATCTGAATAATGTGATGATGTACTCTGTAAAGAAGAAAGAACACACTGAGTATATATAAAGTGTGTTAAAGATTTTAGATAAGACAGAACTGTATATTAAGCTTATAAAGTGTAACTTCAGTACTTATTAAATCAATTTTCTAGAATATATAATTACTGTGAATAATATTCAGATGAAATCTTTACAGATTGAGACTATTCTATTATAATCAGAGTTAACTAGTATTTATGAGATTCAGATCTTTCTGAGCTTTATAAATTTCTATAGATGATTTATCTTTATATTTATATGAATCTTCTTAACTCTTACAGACATGCTGAAGAATGAAAATAAGAAGAAGTCATTCTATAAATAAAGAATGAAAAGATTGTTAAGAAGAAAGAACTGTGAGAACTTTCTTATCTCAGAAGCTCACAGAGTCTTTATGAGATTGAAATAGATATTCACAGACACAGTGGTACTGTTTCACTTTAATTTCTTACTCTTAATCAGATTAAAGATAGATATCTTCTTCTTTATAATTTCAGAAATAGTCTTGTAACTATAGTCAAATGAGAACTGAGTTTCAGTGATCTTTTTCTTACAGAAGATGCAACTCACAGAGATTAACTATAACATTTATAATTAAATACTTCTTATAATAGTGAAATTCTTCTGTCACTGATATCACTACTTTAAGAGTCTTATGATAGTGATTACTATTAGAACTGATTATAACAGCTTGTAACAGTTTACTTTAATTAAGAAACTCTTATACTGTCTCAATGAAACTTACTGTCTACTCTTATCACATTTTTCAAATGAGACTATGATTTTCACTTCTCAATTTAAATTATTTTTATTGCTTTAAATGATTTTAAATCTTATTTGAGTTATTATCAAAAAGCATTACTTTTTAAAAAATTAAAAATAGTCAAAAAAAAACCTTAAAATGTCTAAAAATAGTAACTTTATGTCAAGAATGAGACTAAATGAGATCAAATGAGATCACTTTCTCATTTTTTTCAAGTCATGGTTTCATTTTAAGATCTGATATATAGTCACTTTGCTTGTTTTTTTAATGACTAGTCTCAGCAGAATTCATGCCAAGAAATGTATGAGATCAGATCAAATGAGATCAAACGTGAAATTCATGATCTCAGCAGCCAGTCTATATATAAGTGAGAAATGATTTCATAATCTTATTTAATACTATTCTAAATAATGAGATCAGAATGAAAATGTGACTAAGAATTTAAATATATTCTTTATCTGAGACTAGATTTTTATTTAAAAAGTGAATCTGAGATCTTTAATATTTGAAATAATGTGATTTGAGATCAATGTTGTGACGGGCTGCGCCCGATCAATTATATAGACTATTTCATTTACACTTTATAGATTTCACTGAAAGCTTCGATTCTCAGCCATTCTCTATCACTGATTCTCAGTCATTATAAACATGTATAAATTCTCCCGCTCTGAAGCTCCACTGCATACATCATCACATACACATATAAATATTCACTTTAATTGCTGATTCTCACACTTTCTCTTTCTTTTTCTTCTTTAATGTTTTTCTCTTTGTTATATAAGATCTATATATTATATCAATCTATTTGATGTAGATTTCTTACACTAGAAAAACATTTATCATCTTCTCATTAAAAACAATTACTTGTCAAGAAGATATCTGAACATATGACAATGTATAAGAAATAGAGAAATAATTAGTTAAGTAAACACTGAGTTCTTAGATAGAAGCTTACTTATTAGTCACTCTGACTCTGTAATAAGATCTTACAAAGAGAATATGAGTGAAAGATCTGAGAGTTCTGATATAGATATATAAGATATTCATATAATTACACCTATCTGATGAATGATACAGCTATGTCTACTGATAATATAAGAGAACTCTTAAACATGAGTATAGATACAGTATTATAGTGACTTTAAGCAATACTGAAATTACAACAGTAACAGATAGCTGATATGTATGTAACTTAACAATGTCAATATAAAGAGATTTAACAATTATCTTAATAAGAAATCTCTATACAGACAATTTCAACACTGACAGAATTAAATATGAATATAATATAAATACTGAAGAAATGCTTAAATGCTTTCACATATTTCAATACTTCTGATCTAACTCTCTACTCATTATAAAGGTTGAAAATGCTTGTGAAACTAAGTGTAGATGAAGATGCTATCAGTTTACTAATTAATTAAGATTGATATATTAATAAATAATTGAAGAATCATGTGAAACAGAAGTTTTATTCATAAATGAAAGCATGTAAATCAGTGTTATTATTATTATTATTATTATTATTATTATTCTTTCATTATACTTATATGCAAGTGAAGCTTATAATGAGTTCTTGCGTGATATTAAATACAGGTCAAGTGTTAATTATACAGAAGAAAATACAGGTGTTGAGATCAAATCAAGATAACAAGAACATAGAAAAATACAAAGAAGTAACAATTAGAGACATGCAATAATAATCTCTCAGCTCAGAAATATAGAGTGATTTATTGAAGAGATTTGTACATCTCTGTATTTATTAGAAATCTGATGTGCTTGAGTTCCGGATTTAATGTATTCCCTGCAGGTTTCGAACCCACATGCCTTGATATCCCACGCCAAGGCGCTATCAGATGACCGCATTAACCATTCAGTCACCAGAGCAAATCAGTGTTGTGAATGCCTGACAATATCATCAAATATCTTGATATTCTGTTTCAAGACACTGTTATGCAATAGAAAGTGTTAGATTGATTACAGAGTGCTTGACAGAGAAACACTTCTCTTATAACATTTATTCCTGACTTTAATATCAAGATTCTAAAAGCAGATGATCAATCTTGAGAGAATTAAATAAAGATTAGCATGCTTAAGAAGATATTAACTTTTAAACTCTTATAGACTCTTATAAGTGTAAACAAGAATCTGACTTATAAAGACTTCTGCACATAACTTTGAATATTGAATGACTGTCTTATCAAGCTCAAGAGTATATAGAACAGTAATAGAAGACATTACATTTCAGTAACTTATACATCTGTGTTAAAGAATAACAATGATGTAGATGTTATGAACTGAGTAGACTTCAATATCTACACATAAGTAAGAGTCTTCATTATTTGAACAGACTTCTAAGTTTCTGAAATCACTTCTGAAGAAGTCACTGACTGATATTAATATGAAGTATATATCAACTGTAACTGATCAGAATATATCATTTTCAACTGCTGATTAATCTATATAGCTTCTCATTTAAGAGAAACATCAGTGTCTTCTCATTTAAAGAATGAATCAGCATCTGTTCACATCAATTATATTACATTGAAGAAGAATTCAGAAGAAAACTATGAGAATGTCTTAATAAAACAGAGAAAAGATTAGCTTCTATTCAAATTCATAATCAGAAGCTTAAAGAAGTTGAATAATAATAATTTAAAGAAAAGATAATAATGAATGTAATTCTTGTATCTACTATAATAAATAATATGTATAATATAAAGACTATAATACATAGCAGTCTATACTACTATGCAATGATTAAATCTTCAGTTGTAAGATATTACAACCTTCAGTATATTCTCTTATCAAGACTATAAGTTCTTACAGAATTTGATGACTCAAAAGACATTTGTATCTGTTACATAGTTAAGTTGATCATAGATATCAGAGAACATCAATGTGAAGATATCTATATATATGAAGTTAATAATCTCAATTACAATCTTATGTTAGAACTTGCCTGGCTATCAGAACAAGACATCTTATTGAACACTTAAAAGAGAAGCTTGATACTCTCTAACAATGATAGAATTCATGAAGATAATATTTATAAAATTATAAATCTGACACAGATCTCTGTCAATGTGTATGAAATACTCTGAAAAAGAAGTCACTGACAGAATTGTTAATAAGATCACTGATAGTAGAATTATGTAGCAATCTACTCTGTCAGTCTGATCAATATTAAAAAGGCTTTAAAAAAGTTGTTCTGTGTTAAAATAACAGATTCTTATACAACACTCTCTCAATAATATCATGAATATCTAGATATCTTCTGATAGTATAATAATGTTACAAATCTATCTCTCTTACATGATTCAGAAGTGAATTACAGTATCAAGTTGAAAAACAAGAATGACAAAGACTCTGAATCATTATAAGGCTCTCTTTATAACATGTTCTGAGATGAACTTCTTCTTCTTCAAAAGACACTCAATGATCTGTTGAATAAAGAATTCATATATATTAGTAATTTCTCTGCTGCAGCTTCTATTCTCTTTGCAAAGAAATCAGACAGAGGACTCTGATTCTGTGTGAACTATTGAGAATTGAATAGATTAATCAAGAAGAACTGCTATTTCTTATCTCTGATTAATGAAACTCTAACTCATATTAAACAAGGTCAATGATTTATAAAACTAGATACTATTATCACATTTCATAAGATCTGTATCACTGAAGAAGATGAATGACTTACAGTATTTCAGACATATTATAATCTCTTTGAATGAGTAGTTACTCTCTTTGAACTAGCTAACATTCTCAGTACATTTCAGAAGTATATCAACTGAGCACTCTGAGATTTCATTGATGAATTTACATCTATATATCTGAATGACATTCTCATCTTCACTGATAAGTTCAGAAAAGAATATCAAGAACATGTGTAAAAAGTATTACAATGATTATAAGAAGTAGAACTATCAATAGATATTGATAAGTATGATTTTGAAGTGAAGAGTATCAAATATCTGAGGTTTATCTTAGAAGCTGGCAAGAGAATTCAAATGAATTCTGAGACAGTCTCTGCTATTCTTGAATAAGAAGCTTCATGTACTGTGAAAGATGTATGAAGCTTTATCAGATTTGCTAACTTCTATCAGTAATTTATACAAAACTTCTCAGATATTGTGAGATCACTTACAGAACTTATCAAGAAGAACTCAGTATTTCAGTGATCAGTGAATATCAAAGCTGTATTTATATAGATGAAGAAGATATTCATTAACATCTCTCTACTAATGACATTTGACTCTGATTATAAAACAGTTATTGAAGCTGACTTCTCTGACTATGTTATAGAGAAAGTGATATTGTAATATAATAATAAAGATGTCTTATAATTATGCATCTTTATGTCTAAGAAACTGAGTTCTGCTGAATACAACTATGAGATCTATGACAAGAAACTTCTTGTGATTATACACTGTTTAGAAGAATGAGACTTTGAACTCTGAAGTATCTTCAAATTTGAGATAATTATACATCATAAGAATCTCAAATACTTCATCATCACTCACAAGCTTACAGAATGACAGATGTGATGATCTGAGCTATTAAGCTGTTTTCATTTCATAATACACTATCATCTCAGCAGTCAGAACTTGATGACAGATGCTCTCTCACAACAAGAGTAAGATATATCATTTAATGTAACAGATACTCACTGAATGAACTGAGAGCACCAGCTCTTGAATCTAAAGATATTAGTTAATCAAGATGAGACAGCTCATGACACTATATACACTTCTTCAATTAGAACTGTCACTGATATCTCAACTTCTCTCAAATCTATATCAGATGAACTATGACATGTAGCAGCTTAAACTGATGAACTTCTCTAAGCACTCACTGAGCTAGTATATCAAGAAGCACTCTGATTTTTCTCAGAACTATATATAAGAACTGACATCTCAGAATGTTTAATCAATGATAATAATACTCTACAATTCTTTAAATGATGCTGAGTCTCTCACTCTGAACTCTTGCACACCTGAATAATGCAAGAGATGCATAATTCATGTATAACTAGTTATTCAGGCTGTGAATAACTGTATTGAATAATCTCTCAAGAATTCTACTGATCTGAGATATTAAATAGTATCAGATATTTTATCTGAAACTGTAACTATTATTCTTTCATTATCTCATAGAAGAACTGTTGAAAAGGCCTGCTGAAATGACTTAATATCTCTGATAGAATCTGATGAGATGTAATAATTAACTTCACTGTTAATCTCTCTGAGAGTAAGAATTATAGAAACATTCTGATTATTATAAACTGATTAAGTAAAGATATAATATTAAAATCTTGTAATAAGATGAATACTGAACAAGTTACTGAAGTCTTTCTACAGAGCTTATTCTATTAAATGTATAAATTACTGAGATCTATAGTATCAGATCAGAGCTGTTAATTCATAAGTACTCTCTAAATAAGAATCTATTAAGTTCTTAATATTATACACTATTTATCAACTGTCTATCACTCTGAGATTGATAATAAATCAGAATAATTAATTCAGACAGTAAAGAATTATCTTTATAAGTTCTATAATCACTTATAAGATGATTTACATGATCTTCTTCTACATGTAGAAATTGCTATCAATAACTGAGATACTATCTCAACAGATGTAAGTCTGTTCTTTCTTACACACAGTTATTACATGAAAGTGTTAAATCTTCTAGAGATTACACAGTTCATATCAAATCTCTGCAGTTCAATTCAGATCACTGATAATATAATGACAAAGCTCTGAGATACTTACAACTGAGCAGAAGTCTTCATGACAAGTACTAAATAAGATTAAGAAGATTAAGTCAATATTTAATAAGATCTCACAGAATAGTATAAGATAGAAAATCTTGTATAATTGAATTTTAGAAATATATGAATTACATACTCATTCTGTACATTGAATTAGCATTATATGAAATACACAGTGACAGAAGTTCTAGACAGTTATAAATACTATCTTAATACTTTATCAGAGATTCATGATATATTTTACACAAGCTTACTCTGCTATGCTGTTACTGATTCATTTCCTTCTCAACTAACTTTCAACTGACAGCTGCTAGAGATCATAGAAGATGACAATAAACTTAAGTAAAAGATTGAGAATATTCTTAATAGAAGACTCTGCAGCTGCAGTTAATAATATCTTGTAAAATAAGTCAGCTATAATTATTCAATCTGAACTCTGAGTTTCATGTTATCTGAGACTGCAGCTCTTGATCAATGAGAACTATATACAATCAGAGAAAAGAAAGACTAATGTGACAGACTATGTCTGATCAACTATATAGACTACTTTATTACACTTTATAGATTTCACTGAAAGCTCTGATTCTCAGTTATTCTCAATTATCAATTCTCAGCTGAAAAACTTATGAAATTTCTATTCTTTCACTCTGAAGCTTTACTGCATATATTACTATATATATATATATAAATATTCACTCTGATTACTGATTCTCACACTTTCTCTTTCTTTTTCTTCGTTAATGCTTTCTAAGTCATATAGAGTAATATCTCTATTAAACTGTCTAGGAAAGGTTTTGGAAAAGATAATAGCTACTCAACTATCTTTTATAAGCTCTATTAATAACTCTCTTTTATTCAGTGAACAAATGAGAGATAGAAAACAATGTTCTGCAATTGACACTGTTCTCTCAGTTGTTCATGATATTCAAATAGCAAAGCATGAAGGTCTGGTCTCAACTGCAGTTTTTATTGATATAATAGAAGCATTGATCATGTTTCAAAGTCAAGATTAATTCAGACTTTGAAGATGTTAAAACTGCCACTTTCTCTAATAAAATGAGTTAACTGTTTTATGTCTAAAAGAATCATACAACTTTTCTTTGATGGAATGAAACAAGACAAGACTGAGATAAAAATAAAAGTACTGCAAAGATCTTCAATCTCACTCATTTTATTTGCAATATACACTGCATATCTATTTAAAGATAGAAATGGGAAAATGATGCAATCTTCTAGTTATGTAGATGATATTGATCTAGTCTACAGCTTAAAAACTATCAAAGAGAATTTGAAAGTGATTGAAAAAGCTGCAAAGAAAATCTTTGTCAGAGCAGATATCAATCAAATTCAATTTGATATGAATAAAACTGAGTTAATTCATTTCTTTTCTAGATTCAATGAGAAGAAACTATCCCTAACTCTTTTAAATAGAGAGATTAAACTCAGTTTAAATGTCAAATGATTAGAAGTATGGTTAAACTCTAAGTTGAATTTTAAATATCATATTCAACAAAGAACTGTCAAGACAGAAAGACTATTGAACAACATTATCAGACTATCAAATACAGAGAGAGGTCTATTCTTCCAGGCTATGAGACAGTTATATATAGGCTGTATCACCTCAGTAGCTGATTATGAAGTTCAAGTTTAGTGAAATAATTAAGGAAATTTCACTGAACTCTTTCAAAGTCTGTAAAACAGAGCTTTGAGAAGAATTCTAAAAGCATTCAAATCATCTTCTATTAAAGCAATGAAAATTGAAGCTTCAATTCTCTCTTCTAGAATTAGATTTGAAAAGAGCTGTATAAACTATGCTCTGAGAGTTATAAAGATGAGCTTAAATCATATAATCAGAGAAAGAGTCTCTTCTTCATTTCCATCAATTAACTCTGGAAATGAACTGGATTGAAATAGATTTCTTGATTGAAATGAAAATAATTCTTCAAAGAAAATGCCTTCTCAACTGTACTGACTATGCTCACTGATTAAAAATCAATTTTCTTCTTTAAATGTTGAAAAAGTTGATCATGAGAAGTTATCTCTCTGAAGAGAAAAGCTTGAATCTCTTATAGACATACAAATAAGTAAACTATCTAAAGAGAAAGAATATGAATAGTATTTGAAGACAATTTCTACAATCAATATAAAAGACTCTATTCTGATTTATTCAGATTACTCAAAAAATGAGAATTTGAATAGATTAAGTGCAGACATTGCTTATACTGAAGATAACATTAATTTTATCTCAGATTTCTGGAATTTAGGCTGTGAATCTGAAGGCTTTAACACTGAACTATTTGCAATATTGAAAGCTTTCAAACTTATTGAAATAAAATCTCATAAAAGAGAAAATAGTTTGAAAGAGACATGAATTTTCTCTGATAGTCAAGCTGCTTTAAAAAGACTTAGAAATAGTCAGATTTATAATGATCAAATGAATCTTGAACTGATCTTAAACTCTGTTTTGAAAATTCAAAAGAGAAGAATATCAAAGCTGATAATTCATGTACACTGAGTTCCTGCTCATATTAATATTCATGACAATGAATTGGCTGATTCAGCTGTAAAAAAGAGTTCAGAATTAAGCAGATCTATTCAAAAAAAATTGTGTCCTGATCTTTTATAAAGAGAAAAATAAAAGAATCTTGTTTAGACAAGTGAAATAAAAGCTGGCAGAAACAAAAGAAGAGTATACATTATTCAAGATTTGAATCAAAACTCAAGTGAGAATCTTGTTCAATTAAATGTAAAAAGAAAGTATTCTCATCTATAATACAGCTGAAACTAGGATATGACTATTTCAAATCTTATATACAAAGATTTGATGATAGATTTGATTCAATAGAATGCTCATTCTGCAATGCAAATGAGAATTCTGAGTATATGATAATGCACTGTGCATTATACAATAGTCTCAGAGTCAGATTGAAAGAGAAGTATGATCTAAATCAATTAAATATGAGATTCTTATTCTCAACTGAGATAGGAATTCAATACTTAATAGACTTTCTATCAGAAACTCAAGCAGCTACAAGAAAATGACTGAATTCAGAAATATCTGAATATGAAGAGGAGGAAATTGATCAGATATAGTCTGTTAAAACAGCTATATACTATCTTTTGATAATTTGTTTTGTTACAGTCTCTCTTTATTTTACTTTACTTTTTCCTTTCTATTCTTTTCTACCTATCTATTTAATGTGTCTATCTTTAAGACTGTGTTCTCTTTTCTTTTGTCATGATATTGTCAAATGATTTCAAAGTATCAGAAGATGTTAAAATACTGCAATTTGTAAACAGTTTTTATATTCTCAGCTGAAATTTCCTGATTTGCATATCTGAAATTGGTGAATGTATAATAGTTAACTTTATAGATATAGGAAAAACCCTGAGAACTTTTAGTTCTTAGGTAGATATCATAGTCTCTGACTGCATACATCTATAATTGAAGAATAATAATAATAATCTTCTTTAATGTTTTTCACTTTGTTATATAAGATCTATAAATATTATACTGATCTATTTAATATAGATTTCTTATATTCTCTTTTATTTTTCTTCTCTAACATTTTTCACTTTTATTATATAAGATCTATATATTAATATCAATCTTTTCAGTGTAGGCCTCTTATAAAATCTTAAATAATATATACTCTTCTTTATTTCTTCTAGCTTTTATTTCACTTATTTAAATAACATTCTTTTATCTTTCTCTTTATAAAAGATTAGAACACTGTTTTTTAAATAGATCTTCTTAATTCTGAACTCTTTTTTACAGCTAAATTAGCTAATTTATTACCATCAGACATTTATAAGATTATTATATAAATAAGCTTATTTTCTCTAATTAACTCTGCAGTACTAACTGATTCTATCTTTATAAATAAGTCTGTTAATACTGATCAGAAGTATAAACCTGACTCATAGACAGACTAAGACAGTTATATATAAACTTCACTTTTGTAAGAGGTCTACGCCGAATAGATCGGCATTATATATATAGGTCTTATATAGCAAAGTAAAAAACATTAAAGAAGGAAAAGAATGAGAAAGTATAAGAATCAGCAATTAAAGTGAATATTTATATGTGTATGCAGTGCATACACGGTGAAGCTTTGAAGTGAAAGAATAGAAATTCTGTGAGTTTTTCAGCTGAGAATCAGCAATTGAGAATGACTGAGAATTGAAGCATTCAGTGAAATCTATGAAGTGTAATGAAATAGTCTATATAATGATCAGATGCAGTCTGTCACATTAGTCTCTATCTTTTCTAATTATGTGTAGTTCTTATCAGTTAAGAGCTGTGATCTTGAATAACATGAAACTCAGAGTTCAGATCAGATGATTATAGCTAACTCATTTTACAAGATATAATTAGCTACAGTTACAGAGTCTCTTATCAAGAATATCTTCAATCTCTTATTCAAGTTCATTATCTTCTTCTATGATCTCTAATAACTGTCAGTCAGAAATCAGTTAAGAAGAGAACAGATTGATGATAGTATGATGAAATAAGCTTATATGAAAGACATTATGAATTTCTGATGCTGTGTTAAGACAGTAGTTATAACTATCTAGAACTTCTATCACTTTATACTTAATATAATAGTAATTCAGTGTACAAGATGAACATGTGATTTATATATTCTTAAGATTCAATTATATTAAGTCTTCTATCTTATATTATTCAGTGAAATCTCAGTGAACATTGATTTAGTTCTCTTAATCTTGTTTCACAGTTGTTATGAAGATCTCTACTCAGTCACAGACATCTCAGAGCTTTATTACTATATTTTCAGCAATCTGAATTGAACTGCAGAGATTCAGTATGAAATGCATAATTTCTAGAAGATTCAATACTTTCATATGACAACTGTGTGTAAGGAAGAACAGAATTACACCTGTTAAGACAGTATCTCAGCTGTTGATAGTGATCTCTGCATGTAGAAGAAGATTATATCAATCATCTTATAAGTAATTACAGAACTTATAAAGATGATTCTTTACAGTCTGAATTATCTATTCTAATATATCATCAGTCTCAGAATGATAGACAGTTGACAAACAGTGTGTAATCTTGAGAACTTGACAGATTCTTGTTCAGAGAGTGCTTATAAATTGACAGTCTTAATCTGATACTATAGATCTCAGTAATTCATGTATCTAATAGAACAGACTTTATAGAAAAGCTTCAGTAACTTGTTCAGTATTCATCTTATTATAAGATTTCAATATTATATCTTTACTCAATCAGTTTACAATAATCAGAACATTTCTACAACTCTTACTCTCAGAGAGATCAATAGTGAAGTCAATTATTATATCTTATTAAATTCTATTAGAAATATTGAGCAGTTTCAGCAGATCTTTTCTACAGTTCTTTTATAATATGATAGAAGAATAACAGTTGCAGTTTCAGATGAAATATCTGATACTGTTTAATATCTCAGATCAGTAGAACTCTTAAGAGATTATTTAATACAGTTATTCATAATTTGAATGATCAGTTATATAAGAATCATGCATCTCTTTTATTATTCAGATATGTAAGAGTTCAGAGTAAGAGACTCAGTGTTGTTTACAGAATCACAGAGTGTTATTATCATTAATTAAGCATTTCAAGATATCAGTTCTTATACATAGTTCTGAAGAGAATTCAGATACTTCTTAATATACTGCTTCAGTAAGCACTTGAAGAAGTTCATTAATTTGAGCTGTTATATGTCATAATTCATCTAGTGTAGATTCAGAAGAAGTTGAGATATTAATAACAGTTCTAATGAGAGAAGCATGTATAGTATCATGAGTTATTTCATCTTAATTAACTAATATCTTCAAATTCAAGAGCTAATATTCTCAGTTTATTCAATATGTGTCTGTTATATCAGATGATATATCTTACTCTCATTATAAGAGAGTATCTATCATTAAGTTCTGACTACTGAGACAGTAGTGTATTATGAAATGAAAATAACTTAATAGCTCAGATCATTGCATCTATCATTCAGTAAGCTTATAAGTAATAGTGAAGTATTTGAGATTCTTATAATCTGTGATTATCTTAAATTTAAAGATACTTCAGAGTTCAGAGTCTCATTTCTCTAGACAGTGTATAATTGTAAGAAGTTTCTTGTCATAGATCTCATAGTTGCATTCGACAAGCTCAACTTCTTAGATATGAAGATATATAATTGTAAGATATCTTTATTATCAGATTATAATATAACTCTCTCTGTAATATAGTCAGAGAAGTCATCTTCAACAACTGTTTCACAGTCAGAGTTAAATATTATTAACAGAGATGTATTAATGAACATCTTCTTCATCTGTATAAATGCAGTATCAGTGTTCACTGATCATTGAAATACTGAGTTCTTCTTAGTAAGTTCTGTAAGTGATCTCATAATATCTGAGAAGTTTCTTATAAATTACTGATAAAAGTTAGTAAATCTGATGAAGCTTTATACACTCTTCACAGTATATAAAGCTTCTCATTCAAGAATAATGAAGACTTTCTCAGAATTTATTCAAATTCTCTTATCAGCTTCTATGATAAAATCTAGGTATTTTATACTCTTGACTTCAAAATCATACTTATTAATATCTATTAATAGTTGTGCTTCTTGTAATTATTGTAATACTTTTCACATATGTTCTTGATATTCTTTTCTGAACTCATCAGTGAAGATGAGAATATCATTAAAATATACAGATACAAATTCATTAAGAAAATCTCAGAGTACTCAGTTAATATACTTCTGAAATATACTGAGAATATTAATCAGTTTAAAGAGTGTGACTACTTATTCAAAGAAATTATAACATATTTAAAATACTGTAAGTCATTCATCTTCTTCAGTAATACAGATCTTATAAAACACAGTGATGATATCTAGTTTTATAAATTATTAAGCTTGTCTGATACAAGCTAGAGTTTCATTAATAATAGATAAAGAATAGTGATTCTTCTTGATTAATCTATTCAATTCTTAATAGTTCACACAGAATCAGAGTTCTTTATCTGATTTCTTTGCAAAGAGAATAGAAGCTGTAGTGAAAGAGTTACTAATATATATAAATTTCTTATTCAACAGATCATTGAGTATCTTTCAAAGAAGAAGAAGTTCATCTTGAGACATATTATAAAGAGAGCTTTATGATGACTCAGAGTTCTTATTATTCTTCTTTTCTAACTTAATACTGTGATTCACTTCTGAGTCTCATAAGAGAAGTATATTTATAATATTATCTTATCAGAAGACATCTAGATATTCATAATATTATTAAGAGAGTTTTGTATAAGAATGTATTATTATAGTATGAGATAACTTTTCTAGAGCTTTCTTGATATTAGTCAGACTGATAGAATAGATTACTATATAATTCTACTATCAGTCATCTTTTCAGTGACTTCTTTTTTAGAGTATTTTATAAGTGTTAACAGAGATCTGTATCAGATTCATAGTCTTGTGAATATCATCTTTATGAACTCTATTATTATTAGAGAATATTAAGCTTCTGTTTTAAGCATTTAATAAAATGTCTTATTCAGACAGTCAGACAAGTTCTAATATAAAATTATAATCAAGATTATTCACTTTATATATATATATATCTTCATATTGATATTCTTTAACATTTATATTTAACTTTATCATGTAATGAGTGTAAACATTCTTTAAGTTATCAAATTCTGCAAGAAGTCAGAGTTTTAGTAAGAGAATACACTGAAGATTATAATATCTTATAACTGAAGATTTAATCATTGTATAATAACATAAATCACTGTCTATTATAAGTGTTATATTATACATATTATTGATCACAGTAGATACAAGAATTATATTCACTGTTATTTTCTCTTTAAATTATTATTATCTGATCTCTTCAAGCTTCTGTTTATAAATTTGAACAGAAGCTAATCTTTTTTCTGTTTTATCAGAGTATCTTTATAGTTGTCTTCTAAATCTTTCTTCAATATAATATAATTGACATGAACAGATACTGATTTATTCTTTAAGTGAGAAGACACTGATCTTTCTCTTAAGTGAGAAGATATATAGACTGATTAGCAGTTGAAGATAATATATTCTGATTAGTTATAATTGATGTATATCTCATATTAATGTCAGTTAGTGATATCTTCAGAAGTGATTCTGAGAACTCAGAAGTCTGTTTAAATGATAAAGACTCTTACTTATATATAGATATTCAAGTCTACTCAGTTTATAGCATCTGTATTCTTATTATTATTCTTCAGCACAGATGTATAAGTGACTGAGATGTAATATCTTCTATTACTATTCTGTATACTTTTAAGCTTGATAAGATAGTCATTTAATATCTGAAGTTATATACAGAAATCTTTGTAAGTCTGTAGAAGTTTAAAAGTTAGTGTCTTTTTAAGAATACTAATCTTTATTCTATTCTCTCAAGATTGATCATCTACTTCTAGAATCTTGATATCAAAATCAGAAATGAATTTTATAAGAGAAGTATTTCTCTGTCAGATACTCTGTAATTAATCTAATATCTTCTATTATATAGCAGTATCTCAGAACAGAATATTGAGATATTTAATAATATTATTAAATATTTACAACACTGATTTATATACTTTTATTTATAAATAAAACTTCTGTTTTATATGATTCTTCAATTATTTATTGATATATTAATCTTGATTAATTAATAAACTGATGATATTCTTATTCATACTTAGTTTTATAAGCATTTTCAATCTTTATAATGAATAGAGAGTGAGATCAGAAGTATTAAAATATACAGAAGTATCTAAGCATTTCTTCAGTATTTATATTATATTTATATTCAATTCTGTCAGTGTTGAAATTATCTGTATAGAGATTTCTTATTAAGATAATCATTGAATCTCTTTATATTAATGTTATTAAGTTACATGCATATCAGCTATTTATTATTATTGTAATTTTAATATTACTTAAAGTCACTGTGACACTGCATTTATACTCATATTTAAGAGTTCTCTTATATTATCATTAGACATGATTATATCAATTATCAGATATGTACTATCTGTGAAATCAGAAGAAGTATAATCATATAAATATCTTATATATCTATGTCAGAACTCTCAGGTCTTTCACTAACATTCTCTTATAAGATCTTGTTACAGAATTAGAGTAACTGATGAGTAAGCTTCTATTTAGAGACTCAGTATCTGTTTAACTATTTAATCATTTCTCTATTTCTTATATATTATTATGTGTTGAGATATCTCAGTGAGTAATCATTTCTAATAAGAAGATAATGAACATTTTTCAAGTGTAAGAAGCCTATACTGAATAGATTAGTATTATATATATAGGTCTTATATAACAAAGTGAAAAACATTAAAGAAGGAAAAGAAAGAGAAAGTGCAAGAATCAGTAATTGAAGTGAATATTTATACACATACACAGTGTGTACGCGGTGGAGCTTCAGGGCGGAAGAATAGGAATTCTGTGGGTTTTTCAGCTGAGGATTGGTGATTGAGAATGACTGAGAATCGGAGCTTTCAGCGGAATCTATGGAGTGTAATGGAATAGTCTATATGATGATCGGGCGCAGCCCTCCTTGCTTCTCACTTGTGACTTGGCTCACACCCACATACCTCAAAGCAGTCTGAACAAAATTGCCGCACAGAAAAAGTGAGGTCATATTATAGCTCTCTCCCAATGCCCTCTATTCAACATGCGCCAGAAGCGGGTCCGATAGCCTCATCTTTCTTTTCTTTGGCGGGGCCGCAGTGGGGAACATCATCTTTTTAAGGTTCAACAGTAACTAGCTCACGATTCCCGAGCTGGACAAGCTCTCCACCTCCTCCCAAGACAGACATCGTGCTGCATGTAAAATAATACAGACTATCTAGTAATAAAAGTTTCCAACTGATGGAAGAAATTCAGTGACTGCTTTTCCTAATAGGTCTTGCCGAATACAGCCTGATTTAACCCACTCATTCGACATTTGACAGGAGCTTGGCTTGTTTCTCTATACCTTGACGCTCCTGGATATTATCGCTAGAGTAAGCCGGTTTATAAAACTCTTTCTCGGTGTAAGTTACAGACAGTGTGCTGTCAACTACGTCTCTAGAGAGAAATGGTCTAAAAGACGCATGACAGCATTGGCTCCTGGTGTAGTGAAAGGCACGTTAACTCCATCTGGTGTTGAATGTCAAGTGTAGTATATGTTGTAGAAGAGGGGTGTTACGTTTAGTAGCTGAGGTGATAGTGGGAGCCACGGTACACGGTAGTCGGGTCTGCAAAGGACACACCGCGCGCACGTCTCCAAAGGCAGAGTGTAGGATAATGATATGTTCTGCAATTTTAAGGATAATCCATATACAAACATAGCCTCTGTGAGTTCCGCTTGAGAGCTTAGAGGTGAAAAAAAAAGAGGGACTTCAACAGGGCGTTGTTCAATTTCACCAATGGCAAACTTCGCACGCCAGCATTCTTGGAGATCCAATGCGAACCAACGACAACATGGGAAGGAGATCAAAACTCCCCAGCAGGAAGATGACTAGGTATGTGAAGGTAGCGTATGAAACAGTGGGAAGGCAGTGTCTGCTAAAATGAGAGAGGAAGAGGAACAGCGAGAGTTGGGGAAAAAAGAAGAGAGGAATATTATTCGCTGTCCTCCAAAAACTGGAATTCGTACTCCAAGTCGTAACAACCTAGTTGTAGGGGAAAATATAAATAAATAGCGGAAGAAAAAAAGAAGCAGAGCACCCTGACGAACTCCATGTTTCAAAACGGTGGTGGAAGAGAGTAAACCACAAGGGCTCGCAATGTATAACCCCCCAAAACAACCCAACGGTGGTTTTATTTCATGCAAAACCAACCAGAAAAAGAAACGTTATGCATCCTGATTAATTTCCAGCTCCATCATAAATTGTCGTCAATAGCCAAATGACCTTAATCTTCTATTCACCAGCTTCAATATCCCGATGTCGTGCGAGAACATGCCGCTTATATTCCTCTGGGTTGTTGTCCCAGAGCTCTGCGGCTTGACCATTTAGTGGACTTGCACTAAATCGTAGAAGAAGCTCTGGTCAGCGAGAGTCCTCCCTAAAACTTATGTCAAGTATATAATATGGTGGTCGTAGCCAAAAATAAAAGAAAGTGAAATACAATAAAATAAAAATAAAATAAAATAACAACTGACTTGTTAGGTTCCCCCAGCAAGCTCTGCAGACTCAACAGAACGCTCTGCACATTGTACACCGCACTCCACTTATCCTTCAGAATATCGAGACAGATCCGACCGGAAAAGTCGACGTTGGGGTGGTAAATGGGCGTCTTGAAGAGGACTGTCGGCGGCGCATAGGGGTAGTTTGAAGGAAAGACAAAGGAAAGCTTCAATGTGAGGCCCTCGTAGGGCGTCTCTGTTGGTCCGCTGATTGTGGCCGTCCACGAAAGTAGATTGCCATCAGCGTCTGGGAAGGCAGATATACCCGGCGAAGGAGACATCATCAACTGCATCAGTTCACTCTGTAGTCTGCATTCCACGAATTAATACTATTAGCAGGGTTACCGATGGCAGTATTGGGGTACAGAGGCATTTAGGATTCCCAGCAGTCCGGGTCAGCGCCAGGGGAACAACAACAAAAAAAGCAATAATGATTTGCTTCGCCATCGTCCCGACAGAACAAGAGCACTGTTTTCGGGCGCTTATAGGAAGAAGAAGTTCTTTCTATGACTTTTGTTGGATAGCATAAAAACGCACCGCTTCGTAACATTTTGAGTATCCGTCCTTGTCACGCCAATGCCCAGTTTTGAAGTCTCCAGGGTCACGGCGGAACCTGGGCCGGAGTTTTGGGTGTCTTCCACGTTGTAGTCCATGGCCGCGTGCTTGCTTGAGCAACTCTCTTGTTTATCCAAACGAAAACGACAATGGTAATAGGAAATGGGGAGACAAGGGGGCTTTTATAGAGGAGGCTGCGAGAGCTCTCGCTGATTGTCAATCAAGCAGCGGGGGCCGGCTGAGAGCGAGGGGGCCAGAACAAGGGTTTTGAATGCTCCTCGCGCAGCAGTCAAAGTCACCTTATGATAGCCAGGGTTAAAACAGGAAACAGGATAATGTAGGGATGATGGCATGAATTGTCAAGACTGGGGCCGGAAGAGGTTGTTGTTTCGGTTGTAGCAAACCCAGCGTTTTGGGTGAGCTTCTGGAGGTTTGTTTACCGGGCAACCAACTTCCCGCGCGCCCGCGCTGCCGCTGGTGATGATTGGTCACCGCCTACCCTCGAGGCTCCACGGCAGAAAAAACCCCAAGATGCATAATAATGTGATATCATCCTGCACACCGTTTTTCGCCAACTCAGCTCAATAATGCTTCAATCCTTCTCGCTTCGCTGTCTAACTACTATTTAGTCCAGCTAGCAAGCCCGCGTCGAAGGTTCCATATCTGCTGCGCCGTCGCTCGGTAGCTGGGAGGAGAACGCGTTGCTGTGCTGTGCCACCACCCCAACAGCTGAACCCTCCTTGTCCGGATGGGTTGTCTGAGCGCTGGCGGATTTTTCTTTTTTCTTTTCTCAGCAACTTTCTTGAAGGCTAGATAGTGGCCTAGCCGTCGCCATGAAGCACTCTCAATTGGCCCCGCTTCCCAACGACCTGCCATTTCGCATAGTGTCGAAAACAATTGGACAGGGGGCATATGCATGGTATGGTAACTTGATATATCATATACCCCGCTCTGATATTTTGTCTATCTAGAGTAAAGAAGAATACAAAAGGAAAGAAAAAAAGAAAAAAAACTAAAGAAGCTGATATCCTTTTTCCCGGCTCCCCGCTCGCAGTATCAAAAGGGCATGCCCGCTCCAGAGCGACTCGCCTATATTCGCAGTTAAATTCATCCACAAGGATTACGCAGCTCGACATGGGCGTATCACTAGTAAACAACTACAAATGGAGGTGGCCCTGCATAAACACATTGGACGCCACAATAACATCATCTACTTCCACGAAACCGGTGAGGATGATTGCTGGCGGTGGATAGCCATGGAATTAGCTGAAGGGGGCGACTTGTTTGACAAGATCGAGGCTGACGAGGGAGTCGGGGAAGATATCGCCCACGTCTACTTCTGTCAGCTGGTAAATGCAGTTGGATACATGCATTCCAAGGGCGTGGCCCATCGGGATATCAAACCCGAGAACATTCTTCTCTCCGCGGATGGCAATTTGAAAATAGCCGATTTTGGACTAGCTACGCTGTATGAGTACCGTGGAGAGACGAAGCTGAGCTCAACCCTGTGCGGCAGCCCGCCCTACATCGCCCCCGAGGTGGTGAAGTGCAGTAGCAGAGGTAAGTCCAAGGGCGATGGTTACAGAGCAGATGTTGTGGATATCTGGTCCTGTGGAGTGGTTCTCTTTGTCCTCCTTGTTGGCAATACACCCTGGGATAGCCCAACGGATGAGAGTTATGAATTTGTCGAGTATGTGAAAACAAACTCCAAACCAACGGATGAGCTGTGGGAACGATTACCCGTTGCTGTACTGTCTCTCCTTCGGGGAATGATGAAGATCGACACCGCGAAGAGGTTCACTATGGATGATATCCGTAGACACCCATGGTTTACACGGGAGAATCCTTACATGTGTGCGGATAACAGGTTATCCAACCCTTTAAATCTAGCTACCACCATGTTCGAATCATTACATATTGATTTCAACAGAGATCCGCTATCTCTTTCTTCTCAGCCTCAGCGCACTGCTACGGATACCAGCGCCATGGATCTAGATGAACCAGGGTCGTCTATGAAGCCTAGATTTTCATCCACTCAACCCGATTATCCTGTCGAGGACATGCTAGATTGGGATGGACCCCCCCGCTTATCATCGCAATCTGCCTTCTCCCAACCCAAGTCAATGGATTCGGATCATGTTATGCTCCTCACAGAACGTTTATCTCAAGACCCGTCAATGTCTCAATTCTCCACGACCCCCTCCGTCCCCATCAGTCGAACGCAGAACGCACAGAACTTCCAGGATATCGTTCCTGCATCTCGCCTGACCCGGTTTGCCTCGACATGGCCTCTTGGGTTACTGGTAACACGCGTCTGTGAAGCCCTCCAGCTGCTGCATGTGCCAGCATCCCCGACATCATCTGATTCTGCTGACGCGATAGTCATCCGGATACGGACGCAGGATGACAGGAAGTGCCCCCTCCACGGCAATATTATTATTGAAAGTATCACGGATGGGCATGCGGAGGTTGAATTTGTTAAGGTAAAAGGCGATCCGCTGGAATGGAGAAGGTTCTTCAAGAAGGTGACTATTCTTTGCAAGGATGCGGTGTTTAAACCCGATACATAGAGCAATGTTCTGGATACATATAATTACGACGTTGATGTACGCGGAATCGCAAGTGCGGTGATCTATATGTTGGATTTATACGGAGTAATGATAATAAATGATGATGTTGGGGTAATGCCATATATAGTTATCTTTGTCCACTTCCATATCTGCATGGGATCGGAAGGGCGTGGAGGAATCACATGACCTGCAACTCGAACCAACTCTTGCTTCCAAGCTAAAAAGCTGCATTGAGGGGAATCTCGAACCTGGAACTGGAATTTACCCGCAATGCATCTGCTGCTGTTGTTCTCGTTGTGTGCCTTTGTGTTACATATGTTGTCTCCCGGATACTTGAGTGTAAGCTCACAATAACACCCGACTCTCGCTTCGGCACCCAGCCGTCAACATTAGAGCTGACCCATCGTCGATAGATATCGGCCCAAGCGAACTGGCTGCCCTCCAGGTTGTCTCCAGGCGGCTCTTTAACATATGCCGCGACAATTCGATATGGCGCCAACACTGCTATGAGGCAGCTAACCATAAATTACAAGATCGCAATGCTTTGTTTCACAATCGGAGGCCCAACACCAACAGCGCCAACAACCCAGGCTCCGTTATAGATGCATTGCTGACGGGCCATGTTCAAGGTGGCAGCATTACGGAATCATCCGAGTCCGCGCATGCGGATGCAGACGGAGCCCATGACAGACGGACCAGCCCACCCGCCAGCTCTGCGAGCCACTGGGATCCTTCCTACGAGGGGGAGGAAGTCGACTGGTATTCAGAATACATCGCTCGGAATGCCCCCATTTCCATCCAGTGGCTGCAAGAGCCGTATGCAGCTGCGGACCAAGATGGGGATGATGCCATTATTCAACGTGAAGTCAAGGGTATGGGTCTTTTGAAAGATTACCGCTACGGAGGATCAGATAAGATAATCGGGCCCCTCGATGACGGGACGCTCTGTCTGTGGGATCTTAACCGGTCGAGCCTGTGTAAACGTAATACGAGAGGGAAAATTGTTGAGACAAGTGCACGGGGTGCCCTTACGACGGATTCATCAAGACGAGCACATGAGCCCTTCTCCTCAAGGCCGACGAACCTCGACTTCATAAGCATTGGGGAATGTGTGAGCGTCGATTCATTCCACCAGGCTGCCTATATCGCGGTAGGTAACATTTTGAATGAGGTTGATCTATCCACTCTTCAGGTAGTATCGCAGCAGAAATACCCGTGGTCGATATTCGCGCTTTCTCAGGAAACTGAGTATGCAGCGCCATTGACCGTGGGCACTACCCGGAGCCTCAATATCTATGATCCTAGGTTCTGTGGTGCCGGATCAGATACTAGGATACACTACCCCATGCCTCCTTACAACAGTAGATTCGTATCATTGTTCCAGCCTGTTCCTCTTTCGGTGTTACACACACCCCCGCCGAATATAAACTCAATCGTGGTTGCCGGGCGCTTTTCAGCGATCTTGCTATATGATCGCCGCAACCTGTCTAGTTTACTGAGCACTGCCCACTCGGGTGCACGAATATGTAGCTTGACAGCTATCCCAGCTTGCCCCCGGCCGTACTCGGTAACATGCCCCGAGCTACAAAATAACCACACCATCGTTGCAGCTGGCGAGTACAAGGGACGCGGGTCTCTTGAAATGTTCTCGGCTTCTACTCCTTCCACCCCCGGAGATTTCCAAACCCAGAAACGCTCATTACTTGTAAAGGACGGTATCTGTCTCAATCGGCAGAGTGCTTCTGGCTCGAAGCTTTTGTCCGTGGCGGTCCATGGCACTCGTCTCGTCTTCACTGACGCGAATGGGTATATCAAATGGGTCGAACGAGACGGTCGAACCGAAGTACGACGATGGAACCTGAGCAACGACACCAAACATCGCAGACGTCAACTAGACTCAACGCACCCAATTCCATCGAGCTCACATGATCTGGAATATTACAGGCGGACCGATGAGTATGCTACCGGTGACTCCGATATCGTTCGTAAAATCCTGCCCACAGGCTACAGCGATGTGCTAGACGACGAGCTCCTCATTTGGACCGGAGACAGGATTGGTCGTCTGCGCTTTTCGAGTAAAGCTGGCCATGACTGGAATAAGGAGGCTGAGATCTATGAAGAAGAAATGGCAGAGGCTGCAAGGCGCGATGAGGAGCGTAAGAGGGCTCTGTACGCGGAGACTGTTTTTAAGTCATTTCGAACGCACCAGCAAGAACTTACGTGGATGGGGGATTTTGGGATGGGAGCATGAGAATTTGCGTGCCATAAATGTATATAACTTTTGGAATCTAGTTTTCTATTTGGTTAAGATATATAAAGGATGGGTGATTTGCGAGATTAGGGAAGAAGGTATGATGAGATTGTTGGTCTTGGATACAGTTTTTGATATATATGGTTTATTATAGGCGCTTGTCGCATTTTTTTTTTTTTTTTTTATAACAGTCGATAATTAATCTAAGCCGAATTATGTGGATTGGTTTGTTACGACTTTTCCGTATATATTATTATTATTCCCTTACTGCTAGCTATTCTGTGCAAGCAAAAGCACTGGCATTTTGACGGAGGTTTGTCACCCGCCCCCGTTAGTTAGGCGCAGCGCTGGCCGAGGCTCATTGCGGCATGTGGCGGGAATATGTAAAATATTCCGCCCGAAATAAGAAAACAATTATTAATTCCTCTCATAATCAATCTCTTGCGATCCTCGTACCCGCTTGGAACACCGCTTTATTTTCTTTGCCCGTCTCATTCTACTATATATATGTGCGTGTGTACATATATTATTTTGGATACCACTGTCACGATCATTGATGTTCTTCTAGTTCCCTTCGTTTTTTTGACCCTTCTCAATCGATTGATTCCCGTCAGCATTCCGCCTCCGCCAAATTCAGCCAGAAAGCCCAATTTGTGGCGCGCGCCGAGTTCAACACAGAGAAAAGCATTTCGTCGCATCGTTGACATTTCCCTGTATATATTAATTGCTTCCCGTCAAGGCACCTCTTTGCCCATTGTTCTCCCCCGCCGTCGAACTGCCGAACGGACTTCCGCGCAGAGCAAACTCGCATTGGAAACGGACGAATTAGCTTTTTCTCACCTTATTTATTACCTGAGACCAAAGGAGTAGTGCTCTGCCAGGCTCTTGCTTAGCTTTCTGGCGCTGTTGCTGTGACTGGACGAGTTTCCGCACGCCCCCAAATCGCATTACATCTCTAGCAGCTCAGCTGTTAACGGAGAAGACACAACCGCACCCCATGCCTTCAAAAACAGACGAGAACCTGCGGTTCAGCACGATTGAGGAGTCGATAGAGGCGTTCAGTAAGAAGACATGCTGTTTTTCTCCTAATTCCTGGGAAAATTTGCCCCTCCATGAACCACGCTCGATTTTGCGGGGTCAAACTCGGGAACCACTCCGGAAAAAGCTGGAAGAGAAAGGAGCTAAGACAGAGATAAGAAAGCTAACAGGTGCGTTTTCTACTATATGTAGGAAATGGAGAGTTCATCGTAGTCCTCGATTCGCAAAACCGGGAGAATGAAGGGGATCTGATCATTTCTGCGGACTCGGTGACTGCGGCCAGGATGGCGTTCATGATACGGTGGAGCAGGTATGTGTTACACACATTATATTTCACTTCTCGTTTAAGATCCAATTGAGAGAAAAAGAAAGCAAGTATCTAACCAACAATAAATCCAGCGGCTATATCTGCGCCCCCATCCCCGCCTCCCTCTGCACGCATCTATATCTCCCACAAATGGTCGTCGAGAATGCCGATCCAAACGGCACAGCCTACACAATCACTATTGACGCCACCGACCCGTCCGTCACCACGGGTATCTCTGCCCATGACCGTGCTCTTACCTGCCGCACCCTCGCCCGCCCAGACGTCCAGCCCTCCCACTTCCGCCGACCAGGACACATCCTACCCTTACAAGCTAGACCTGGCGGCGTCCTTGAGAGACCCGGCCATACGGAGGCGGCGTTGGACTTCTGCCGGCTGGCAGGGAAGCCAGAGGCGGCTGTTATCTGTGAGCTTGTTGAGGATGGAGTGGAGGTGGAAGGGGTGCCGGCGATGGAGGGGAATGGGATGATGCGGGGCAAGAGATGTTTGGAGTTTGGAAAACGGTGGGGTCTAAAGGTTTGTACGATTGAGGATTTGAGGGAGTATTTGATGAAAGAAGGAGGTGTGGAGGTGAATGGGAAACATTAGACTTTTTGTGCGACTGCGATTGTCGTTGCTTGTTTTGATAGGGCCTTTTGGGTTGTATTTTATCATTTCATCCTCAGTGTTCATATTACGCCGTACTTCTATACCCCGTCGACAGCTCTGTTGTATTGGTCTTTTCTTGCTGTGCTTGAAATTTGTGACCCCTCTCCATCAAAAAGAAAGGAATTCACTAGTGAGCAGCGACCAGCTAGACCTTGTTCGGATTTTTGGTTTCTCAATTCCCTAGTTAACTAGACATAGAGAGTTGGTTTGGTTTTGAATGTTCCAATCAGTACAGCTTGCTAGAGCGTTCAAGCGGAGATAGGAAGATGTAAGGAATGCAGCTCCCACCTGGTGAGGTGATGTTTGTTTATTGACTATAACTGAAATCCATTAAGCCTGGAGAGCATTACCATATACATAAAAGCTCAATCCTAGGGCCAAAAAAAAAGGGAAGAAAGAAACAATATACGGACGCTAACTCCGTTCCGTAACATTATAAAAGACAACCCCACCATTCTTGTTCCGTGTGTCTTCTGTTACCCTTGCAGCTATTTCAGAAAAAAAAGTTTGCATAAAGCAAAGATACAAAATCTATCGTGGCATCTATAAGTTAATTCATCATCTCTTCAGGTGGGAGTAATCCCTCAACACCCCTACCATATGTGTATTAGTAGTCTTCCCACTGCGTCGTGCCTTCTTCACCTTCTTATGCTCGATCTTTGGTTTTGGTTTGGCCACCTTATTCTTGCTTGTTGATGTAATTCCAGCCTTCTCCAACTCTTCAGTTACCGCCTGTTGGTCGGGTATCTTGATCTTCTCCCAGATTTGCCGGAACTCGGGATCAAAATGCTGAATGAGTGAAGGATCATTCGCCCACACCATCTTGGGGTGGTCGTCCTTCTTATTTCGAGTAACAAGCAGTTTTCCTTCCTTCTCTAGCTTATCGATAGTCTGAACAATATTGGGCCACCCTTCCCGTAGCTCACGCACACTCATGCCCTGCGCCGTCGGCTGGGATTGAAGCTTTCGAAGCAATTGCTCGGCTGAGCGGATATTATGCGGAGGCTTAAACCGGAAGGTACCCTCCCCATTAGCACCCGAAGGATCATATTCCACCTTATCGTGAGACTGGAGAATGCGCTTCAGTGCCTGAATGTAGCCCGGGTCATGTCCCTGCTGCTGGAGCGAGAGGTAGGAGAGGATATCCGCAAACTTGAGCGCGTAGTCCTTGCTTTTCATATGGTCGATAGCGAACACGACCTGGGTCATGATATCTTTCCCCGTGCCGGTGTTGGCCGGTTGAGAATAGATGGTATCCGCATCATGTCGGCGGCCACTCGCAGCGGGTGTACTGGAATAAGATCTAGCAGCTTGTGCGCTGGCAGCTGCAGTAACAACGGATGATGATGCAGCAGCAGCGAGGTTGCTTCCGGCCGTTCGTCGATCTTGTGGAAGACGATTTGCAGCAGACACGACGCTGCTGTTGAACGAGCTGATCTGGTTCTGAAAGTAGGACATGATGCGAGCGAGAATGTGAAAAAGACGGAGTGACGCAGTAAGCCGCTGCTCAGTGTTCGCTACGAGGTTGGCTGGGCCATCCACATTGTCTGCAAGCTTGTAATCGCAGCTGTGATGCGGGTGAATGGATGAAGAGTAAATCAAAGACTTGAATGTCCTGTGTGATCAGATTGATTCATCCCCGATGTGATGTTGGTAGGTCTTCTGGGCCTGTTGAGGCGAATACATGCCCTTGCCTGAGATCACGTGATAGTTATTACTTACCCTTCAGTCACGTGACTCTCTTCTCTGCCAATCCAGGTTGTTTGGCCTGCGATAATCAACAAACGGAGAGCTGTCAAGCCTTCTACTAGGTCACTGCTTCATGCTTTTCAAGCTACGGATCTTATCCCTAGTTGCCTCGCCATGAGATAAAAATCATTTTTTATATGGGCGCTGTGTCTTACAACTTTATTGCATAAGCAGTACCAGCAACCGCCCATATTCTGATTTGTTTTGATCTGGGAAGCCCTCCGGTCGAGCTCGTCAGCGCAGAAAGACGGCTATCTGCGTGGCCTGTTACGCCTAAATTTTAATCATAAGAGCAAGCTTGCTCTTTGGTTGCAGTCATGGCTACCGCCGAGGTCGATATTCCCTTCCTCTCCTCCCATTACTCCATTCCCGAAACCACTCTCACTACTTTGTCGCAAAATCCCACAATAGAGCTAGTCAATCAGCTCCTGGAAAGCATCTCCACCAAGGCTCACGAGGCAGAGGAACTGAAATCTGATAAACTACGGCTGGATGTTGAGCTCGAAAATGCTGTTCGCAGTGGGGAATCAAAAGTGAAGGTTCTTAAAAACTCTGTCGAAAAAGGGTTGGCGGAAATCACCAGTCTTCGCGGCAAGCTTCAAGAATCAGGTAATATTTCATTGCTAGTTATTGCTTGTTAATCTACTAACAAAATTGAAATAGAAAATACGCGATCGAACTTAGAATCCGAACTCGCGACTCTGAGGTCATCTACTAGTACCAGTGAATCTGAGCTTAGTAGCCTAAAAGCCCGAATCACTTCGTTGGAGACTTCAAATCGCGATACTCTCGCACTACTGGACTCCAAATCCAATGCGTATGATAAACTAGCGGAGGAACTATCGACTCAGCATAAGAAAACAATCGAATTACGACGCGAGGTCTCGAGTCTGGAACAAAAGTTACAGGCCGCGAACTCAGCCTCCTCAAGCACGCGTTTCCGCGAACAAAGCCTCCAGCAAGAGCTAGAACTTTTGAAGAAGAATAACGAATGGTTCGAAAACGAGCTGAAAACTAAATCCGGCGAGTATCTGAAGTTCCGGAAGGAGAAGAGCGCTCGCATATCTGAGCTGCAACGGCTAAACGAGGATGCTAGCTCTAATATCGATGCCTTACGGCGAAGCGAGAACGCGCTCAAATCCCGCCTGGATGAGGTTGAGCAAAAATATGAAGACTCACTGGCCACCATTCAACAGCTCAAGGAAGAAGCCATTCAGGCCACAGAATCTTTCCGAATCGAACTTGATAGCTCGAGTAGGCTAGCGCAATTGCAACAGACATCCGCGGAGACTGCAAAGCGACGTGTGCAGGAATGTCAATTAGCCCTAGAAAAGACAAGAGATGACGCTGCAGAAGAGATCTCGAGGTTACGCGCGGAGATTGAAACAGAGCATTCTGACAAAGAGGCCGCGGAACGCCGTGTTGCGGAGCTTGAACTTAATGTCAGAGAGCTACAATCGGAAATTTCAGCCGCGCGTAATCAACCAATGAGTCCTGGTCAGGGAGTGAATGGAGCTGGTATTTCCACGCCCCTCAGGCCAAGCACCCCTGTTGGCACTTTCTCACCGAGGGCTTCGCGTTCTAAGGGCGGTTTAACCCTAACGCAAATGTACAGCGAATACGATAAGATGCGGACGCTTCTCGCTACCGAACAACGAAATAACCAAGAGCTAAGGGCTACTATGGATGAAATGGTACAGGATCTTGAGTCAAGCAAACCTGAAATTGATGAGCTTCGGGCGGATCATTCACGGTTGGAGGCTGCAGTTGTAGAAATGTCCAATATCCTGGACACGGCTGGGAAGGAGAGAGATGACGCAACGAGGGAAGCGCGGAAGTGGCAGGGACAGGTGGAAGGATTGGAGCGTGAAGGACAGATATTGAGACAGCAGCTAAGGGATCTGAGTTGCCAGGTTAAGGTCTTAGTTATGGAGGTACATTTACTTGGGTCAGACGAGAAGGATTACGACAGGGAAGAGCTAGAGAAGATAGCCCAGGGCGAAATGGATGATATAGCGCAGGACTTGAACGAAACTGGCCGCTTTATTACACGACACTTGACGACATTCAAGAATTTGAATGAACTCCAACAGCAAAACGTCACACTACGCAGGATGCTCCGGGATGTCGGTGATAAGATGGAGGGAGAGGAGGCTCGACGGAAAAACGAATCTTACCAGAAGGATCAAGAAGAACTGAAGGAGCTGCGTGTTAGGGTCCAAACATATCGGGACGAAATGGCAAACCTTATTGCTCAGACAAAGAGTTATATCAAGGAAAGAGACACGTTCCGCAGCATGCTTACACGTCGCCGAGAGACCGGAGAATCAACATCCCCCTTTTCACAGTCTCTTCCATTGGGTGCAGTGGCTCCTGTTGCTGTAGGAGATAACGTTTCGCAGTCCCTAGAGGCTCCAAACTATACGGAGCTTCTGCGAAAGCTGCAAGCTAACTTTGATTCATTCCGGCAAGAAACAGCCACCGACCATTCATCCCTAAAACAGCAAGTTAATGATCTTACGAGGAAAAATAGTGAGCTGCAAAGCGAGATCAGTCGCTCAAGTAGCCAGTTGGCGGCCGCCGTCCAGCGCGCTGAACTCCTCCAATCCAACTTCAATTTACTTAAGGGAGAAAATGTTGAGCTTCAGAAACGGCACGCGACTCTCATGGAAAATGCGAACAAACAGGACTTAAGGACTCAACAAGTGGCGGAGGATTTGGTGGAGGCAAGAGGGCTCGTTGATAGTCTGCGAAGAGAATCGGCAAATTTGAAGGCGGAAAAAGACCTCTGGAAAAAGATCGAGAAACGATTGGTGGAGGACAATGAATCTTTGTTCAACGAACGTGCACGCCTCGATTCTCTTAATGCGAACCTCCAATCTATGCTGAATGAACGGGAACACCTGGAATCTGAAAGCCGCCGGCGCCTTCAGTCAACGGTTGAGAACTTGGAATCTGAACTGCAAACCACCAAGCGAAAACTCAACGAGGAAATGGAGGAAGCTAAGAAATCAACGCTACGGAGAGAGTATGAAAACAGCCAAAATCAAAAGAGAATTGACGATTTAGTTACCAGCCTTAGCACGGTCCGTGAAGAACTCATCGGCACGAAATCCACCCGTGACCATTTGCAATCAAGAGTTGACGAGCTATCTGTCGAGCTTAAGAGTGCGGAAGAACGACTGGAAGTTTTGCAACGGAAGCCCAGCGCTGCTACTGCTACTGTTCCCTCTGGTCCTGATACCGAAGCTGGGATCGCAGCGGGTGAGGGTGGGCTGAGTCGAGAGCAAGAGTTGGCCTTTGAAATTTCCGAATTAAAACGGGATCTTGAATTGGCTAAATCTGACCTCGAACACGCGAAGGAGCAGGTGGAGGATTACAAGGCCATCAGTCAATCCACTGAGGAGCGTCTTCAATCGGTCACTGATACAAATGAACAATATCAAGAAGACACCAATCGTTTGCTTGACGAGAAGGATAACAAAATATCTGAACTGCAAAAGCGTGTCGAGGAAATTACCTCTGAGCTTGCTATGACCAATGATGAACTCTCAAAACTACGTGACCGGGAAGCTGACTCCCAACGCCGGTTCGATGATCAAAAGTCAATGCTGGAGACCGAAATTTCCAGACTCAAAGAGCAAGAAGAACGATATACGGCTGCTGCTCAGTACCATCAACAAGATCTCAAAGCCCAGGCCGAAATTGCCCAGCATGCTCAACAAAATTACGAAAACGAGCTAGTGAAACATGCCGAAGCAGCCAAAAATCTGCAAATTGTTAGAGCAGAAGCCAGTCAGCTTAAACTTGAAGTCGTCGACTTAAGAACCCAAGCTGAATCCGCCAAAAATAGCCTTTCGCGGGAGGAAGAAAACTGGAATGAAATGAAAGCTAGATACGAAAGAGAAATAACGGAGCTTAATCGACGTCGCGAGGAAGTTGTCAATCAAAATACTCTGCTTCACCAGCAACTTGAAAACATTACCCGGCAAATTTCAACTCTGCAGCGCGACAAGGAGAGTATGCCAGAAGATGTTGACGAGTCAGGATCGTCAGCATCTAGCCTAGAAGGACTACAAGAGGTTATTAAATTCCTGCGAAGAGAGAAGGAAATTGTTGATGTTCAATACCATTTATCGACTCAGGAAGCCAAACGCCTTCGCCAACAGCTCGACTACACGCAATCTCAACTCGATGATACTCGGCTCAAGCTTGAACAACAACGTCGTGCTGAAGCTGATACTGAACATAATACCTTGAACCATAAAAAGCTAATGGATACTCTCAATGAACTTAACCTCTTCAGGGAAAGCAGTGTCACCCTCAGGAACCAAGCGAAACAAGCAGAAACTGCCCTAACAGAGAAGTCTGCTCGTGTGGAAGAACTGATACAACAAATAAGTCCGCTGGAAACTCGTATTCGAGAACTGGAGAACATCGTGGAAACGAAGGATGGAGAGTTCAAACTACTACAGGCAGATAGGGACAGATGGCAGCAACGGACTCAAAACATTCTACAGAAATATGACCGTATCGACCCTGTGGAAATGGAAGCGCTCAAGGAGAAGCTTACTGCACTAGAAAAAGAGCGCGACGAAGCTGTTTCTGCTAGAGATGAACTTCAGACCCAAATAACAACATTGTCAGCCCAGGTTAAGCAAGGAGAGGAACGGATTCAAATCATGCGTTCAACCCTCACGGATCAATTTAAAGCAAGGTCGAAGGAACTCTCTTCTCGGGTTCAGGCCAAACAAGCGGAGCTAAATACGGCAATTCAGGAAAAGGAGGTTATCCAACTTGAATTGGATCGCACGAGGGGAGAACTGAATGCGCTGAAGGCGAAGGTACCAGAGGATGGAGCCCCCACTCACACTCCAGCTCCCGCCCCCGTAAACCAAAGCGTTACGGATGCCCAAAGGCCACCTGCTGTCCAGGGGACGGTGCCTGCAGCGAACGACAGCGCAGCTGCTGAGAAAATTAAAGCCCTCGAGGAGAAGATCCGAAGACTGGAGGCTGCACTTGCTGAGAAGGAAGCGACAATCGATCAAAAAGTCAAGGAACGGGTTGATAAGATGAAGCAGACGTTGAATAACAGTCTTGCTGAGTACAAGGCAATCCACAAAGAGGAGGTTGAAAAACTTAAAGCGAGTCACCAGCAAGAACTAGAGTCTGCGACCGCGTCGGCTTCTAAACCGGATGGCGTTCCCGAGCTTAGTGATGCTCAGGCAAGGGAGCTGGTAGCTAAGAACGAGACCATCAGAGCGATCGTTCGCAATAACATCAAGAATGCCGTGACTAAAGAAAGAGCAGCTATGGCGAGCAAGGAGGCGCAAGTTGCAGCGGCACCAAATGCCGACGCCATCAGGGAGTTGGAGAAGAAGTTCAGTGAGGAAAGGGAGGCGATTATTAAGGAACGAGATCAGAAAATTGGCTCTGCTGTTGAGCTAGCTGAGAAGAGAGTGTTGGCGAAGCTGAGCATGACTGAGGGACGTGCGAGAAATGCGCAGGCTAAAATCGAAGTTGTTCAGAAGGCGGCCATTGAAACACCACAAAAGCCTATTGTTGAAGTTTGGGAGATTGCTAAAGTTGCGCGGCCAGCGCCAGTAGCAGCGGTGGCCCAACCGCCTACCGCCCAAGCCCAACCTCCGCCTCCCACTCCTGTTCAGTCACCAGCGCCAAAACCAGCACGAACTGAACATCCTGACGGTGCTCCAACCCCGACCTCACAGGCACAAACTCCTCAACCGCAAACACAAGTGCAACCTCAACCTCAACCCCCTCAACCATCTCAAACGCCTCAACCACAACCATCTCCGTCTCCTGCCCCTGCTCAACGCGCACCTCCTGCTGCGGCTGCTGCAAGTCCGAAACCTAAGCAGGCGACTCCTGCACGAGCCCCTCAATCACAACAACAGTCCCCACAATTACAGCAGCAGCAACAGCCCCCACCGCCAGACAAAACCAACCAAGCAGCTCCCGCTCAACAAGTGAACCAACCCCAGACTGCGTCATCTCTCCCTAACAGGCCTCCGCAGAGCAATCACCCAGCAAGTGGTACCGGCGCGAATGTGCTTCGCGCGCTCCACTCTGGGCTTCCAATTTCTCGGGGGGGTAGAGGGCGCGGAGTACCACCTAGCCAGCAACACAATCCGTTCGGCCCGCAAGCTACCGAGCAGCAAGGAGGTCAGGGTCAACCACCTCAACAGCAGCCGCAACAGGGCATAGGTCGAGGCTCCGGTTTACCGCGAGGCGGCGCCCGGGGCCGAGGTGCTCAAGGTCGCGGTGGCGCTCAAAACGTTCAGACCGGCAATCTACCCCAGGGTCAAGGGCAGCCGAGTCCCAGAGGTGGACGTGGTGCACTCAATGCTCACGCCCGTCAGTTTATTCCTCAGGGCAACAAGCGAGCCAGAGATGATGGTGGGGAAGGTGGTGATAGTGGAAGTGGGAAGAGGATTCGTGGAGGCGGTGCGGGATCTTAGGGACCTTTGTGTGGACCAGTCAGTGGGATATATCATTTACATTTTGTTTGATCCTAGAGGTCACTGATTTTTCATTTGTATTTTCCTACCTTTCTATTTTGTTTCGTTGTTTCAGGGGTGATATTTTGAACACCGGGAGCGTTCTTTTTATTTTACTTTTTTCTTTTCTATCATTATAATTTCTGTTCTGGCGTCCCGTTTTCTTTTCTTTGGTTTTTTTTTTGTGACATCCTATTTCCTGATTTTCCCCGATCTCCCCTTGCAAGGCGAGGGAACAAAGCGGACGAGATTTCTATCCATATCTACTTTGTATGTATGTACTCTATTCGGATCGAAAAGCATGTGCATGGGCTTTCATAGGGTCATAGGGGCCTCTTATCATATTTATTCTCCATCTTCTAGCAGTATTTTTCTAGAAACCGTAAACATTGGTAGTATTCCGCAGGGTATCCAGGACGCTAAATCGCAAACAAACAAGGCTGAGCAAGCAAGCTACGCCCTCTGAGATGAGAAACAAAAAACAAGAAATATTTATCCCAATAAAAAAGAAAAATACCAAACCTCACCTCCTCCTCCCTCCCCCACCAATACTCCCAGCCCCGATCAACTTCACCAACCCTTCCCTCTCCTTCTCCAGCACCCCTAACCGACCCTTTTCCACGACAGCTCCCCCCAACCCAAATCCAAGCTCTGTCTCATCACTATTATACTGTTGCGCTTGTCCATTGGCCCTTTTCCGTCTCTGTAACTGGCTCCCACCAGCACCAGTATTACCACTACTCCCACCCCATATCACAATCCAACTGCCAACGGCCCCATCGTCCGGAATGCAACAGCTGGGACAGACCTTCGCGTGCTGGCCGACGCGCACGCGCCGGCCCAGGACGGCAGCGGTATCCACTGTTGCGGAGGAGGAAATGTGGGTGCCAGCGCTGACGGTGGTAAGGGGTCCGATGAGGACGGAGTTTTCTAGGATTGTCGTCGTCGTTGCTGTTGTTGTTGGTGGTGGTGGTGGTGGTGCTATGGTGAAGGATCCGGTGTCTATTGCGGCTGCGGTTGGTGAGGTTGGCGAAGTTTGCGGCCCGCCAATTACGGATTTTTCGCCTATGATGCAGCCGCTTCCGATTTTAATGGGTCCCTCGAAGGAGAGGAATTTGGTTCGCGGGTGTATTACGGTGCCTGCACCGATGGAGATGGGGTGGATGCCCTGGAAGCTGGCGGATTCGGAGATGGTTGTGGAAGGATGCGCGGTTACCGGGGGTTTGTAGCTTGGGGTGGAGGGTTTGTGGGAGGAGGAGGAGTGGCGGGAGGAAGAGGGTTTGAGGTGAGCTGGGTTTGTGGACATAATTGCTGCTGTGTAGTCTTGTTATGGCAAGGGATAATGGTTTGAAAAATCGTGAATCTGGGCGATGTCTGTTGTTCTGGCGTTGATTGAAGTTGTTGTCTCTTATCGATAACGAGTGTGCAGACGGGCTACGTCAGATAGTTATACAAGTTGAAAGGCTTCTCTAATGGGATATCTAAATATATATCATCCTAACTCTATCCTATCTGTCTAATAGCCTGCTATTCGACTTCTGCTCCTTGTCCTTTATCCGCACCTGTAGTAATATTCATCCTCTTCCTCCAGTCCCAGACACCGCGATCTACCTCCTCGCGCGTCATCCCATCCCGCACCAGACAGAACGAAACCCCCAATTCCGTCTGCACATTTCGATTCCTAGCCTCGTCGTCAAAAAACAACATATCCTCATACCGTATGCCACTCGCCTGCTGTATTCGTGTGAAATGCTGCGCCTTATCCCCAGGGAAAATCTGAATGTAGTCAAAAAAGTCCAGGGCGCGGACGGAGCGATTGTTTGCTGCCGCCGGGTTATCCGAGAAGGACGGGATGATGTATAGTGTTTTAAGCATATCTCGAGCGAGGTCTGGGGCGTGAGTCCTCGATGCAAGGCCTAAGGGTATAGATCGCGAGCGGCATGCGTGTAGGATGGAGGATACGGCGGGGTAAAATGCGAAAGATTCACCCCACCTATATATACCCAACACCGAAATCAAAGAACAAAAAAACGTCAGTCGCAAGTAGGATGACTATAGTTATATCTCATTCATCTACAAAGTACAGCAGGTATAGTCACGTTCAATCTGTGACGGTGACGGCGAGCGGGAAACAGAGCGTGAAAAGAAGAAGGAAGATATTAAAAAGGGCCGGCCAGCCATACCTATCCACGCATCGCGAATTATTGTCCTTTGCTTTCAGCGGCGGACTAACGTGTGTGTCGACCCAAAACGGCCACAAGGTATAATCCAGATCAAAAACAAAGAGTTTAGGCAACGGGAGCCCGTCATTGAAGGTCGATGGCGCAACCGTAGGATCTTCGAGGGCTGGCTGGGCTTTTGCTTCTGAGCCGCCGCCTTTTGTTCTGGCCATTTGGGTGGCCTGAGTGTATTATCAAGACAAAATATCAACGGCGTGTGAAGAACCTGGCCCCTACAAACGAGATGGGAGGAAACTAATGATAAGGTCTAGGATGGGATAGTTACTGTAAATCCTCTCTCAACGTGAGTTTCGCAATGCCGCCGGCGTCTGTAGCCGAACCCAAGCGAGCAGTACGTTCTGTCACGAAGAAGAGTAGGATCGTGGAAATCATGTCATTTTTTTAATTATGATAAATAGTTAGCTATATAAAACTAGTTTCTGTATAATTGCTAAAATGCAGTTCCTAATAAAAAAAACCAACAGCTAGAAAATAAAAAAAAAAAAATGTATCTGGGTATATATAAATATGCCATGCCACAAGTCAGTTATAATATCATATCGTATCTCATCACGCCTGATAAAATAGCGAAAAACATAGTTGTCGATTCCATGCTAAGCAAGCAATCAGTTGTTCCACATTCCCCTCTCTCCATTTGCTTCTATCTTCACATCAACACAGTAAAAATGCCCTAGCGTCCTTTTCCCCCGTCCCTAAAAGAATTCTACAAATTCTTTAAACTCTTCCAAGAGCGACATATCGACCGCCTCCCACCCGGTCGGGCCGCCACTGCCATTTTCTAAGCTCCGGCCCTCCTCTGTGTTATCCTTAGCGGATGGGTTATCGACGATATCAGGGAAATGGTCTAAAGTGGTGGCTGTGGTGAGAGGACGAGGGGAACCGGCTGTTGTACCGCCAGTTTCCGCAGCGCTATTCTTGCGCCTTTTCTTCGAGGTGGTATTTTCGGTGTCGTAGCCATAGTCGCCATCGCTGATCATGGGGTCATTGACTACTGCGGAACCGTAGGGACGTTTGATACATGATGAGGATGGGAGGGTGTTTTCCTTGTTGTAGGGATTATGATTAATGATGAGATCGTTAGAATCAGGAGCGTTGTTGTCGAGGGCGGTAGAATTGAATTCATGTAATGGGAATAAGGTGGTGGTCGAAGTGCGTTCAGTAGAAATAGAGTCGTTTGTTCGAAGTGTAGCTGGCTTCGTTGTTGACGACGATAGGAAGGAATCATATGTGCTCGAGTCCTTCTCTGGACTTAACGTGGGTTTGTCACTGATATCATCGACAAAATATGTCTTGCTATCCGCTTTCATCAGAGCTAGGGGAGAAATTGTATCGTCCCTGCAGTCTCCGTCATCAAGCTCATGGAACGTGATATCTTCGTTATCTACGAATATGTCAACACCTGCATTCGTTGCTTTTTTCTTCCCTTTCTTCAGGCAGGAGAGCAATAAAGTATTGGGGGACGGAAGATCTTCATCAATCCACGAAGTTCCGTAATCGCTGGAATATTCTTTTCTTCCGAAGGGTGTTTCTGGTTCCTGAAATTCACACTCGTCGAGAAACGACAGGCCTAATGGGCTATGTTTAGAGAGCGGATATGATGTGGGTGTTGACATTTTGCTGCTCGATCCCCCCTTTCTTATACTATCGTCGATACGGCACTGTTTCCGGGCTCTTGTGTCTTTCTTAGAACGGGTGGTAGTGGTAATCGTATCAGGCTTGCAACCTATATCGCTGTCGTCGCATAGGTCAACAAATTCAACTTCCTCCTTTTGCTCGTACTTTCTGCCCTTCTGCTTCGAAGGACCCTGGGATTTTGTCCACTTAGAGATGTCCCAGGATGCTTTCGAAGTAGTAGTAGCCTTCGTTGGGCCGTTAGATGCGGGCTCCTGTTTCCTGCTCGGCTTTGGCGGCCGATCGGTTCCATCCCGACAACACAAGTGCTTACAACTATATACAACTTAGTATATATGTCGAACAGGATGTGTATTCCCAGTATATATAAGTATACTCACCTGGTTTTGTCCTTACAGCGATGATTACAAGCCCAATTCCCATTCTCAAGTCTAACTGGCTCGATAGTCTTGACCGTATGTATGTCCTTGGTGTCTTTACCGGATGCTGCTTTCCGGTGGGCAACCGATGCTGTCCGTACCTGATCGTCGTTTCCATCCACCTCATTTATCGAATGATAATCCATATCTTCAGCTGCAAAGCGCACAGTCAGAATCAAAAATACATTGCAGCTTAATATATCAGAGGCGTACCTGCAGCAATCAGATCCACGTCGTCAAGACCGTCATCTTCGAACTCATCCATATCTCTCCGGCTTGCTAGCCCCTTTTTGGATATATCTTTGCTACGGCTCCTCGATGTGTTCATCGCGGGTTTCGACTCGCTTTTATTATCAGGGGGCTCCGTTTTCTGCGCTGGGAAATGTGAAGCTGGGATATCATGCCTCAACTCTGCCTGTCGCAATGTTCCCGCTGAAAAATGTTAAAAATGTGGAAAACGAAAGGGGGGAGGAAAGGAAACTTAGTCGCTGCAATACCAATGTCATCACACATAACGAAGCATGATATATACTGATAGACATCGGTCAATTGGGCGCTAAGGAAAATGTCATGGCCGTTCTGCAATTTGGTTGCACTTCATGGAGTCAATTAGCTACTGGATATGCAGGCTCTTGCGAGCAGGATTTTGTGAGAAAGTACCTTATACGCCTGAAATCTATCATTCGCCCATCCGATGTCTCTGCAAGGAAACAGACATATACGGGTTTCCGACGGAAGAAAGTAGGGGGCTTTTCATTCATAAACCCGATCTCTGCTTTGAAACCGACCCGTACTGATTTCCTAGGTTTGATATCCTTTGCCCCTAACGGTTAGCAGGTACACAAATAGATTTTTATCCTTTTCCCAAACCCGATCTAGTGTCCTCACCTTCCGCATTAGTTTGACCGAGACTCTGGTTTTCGGAAATTCCGCAACCCTCGCCAGAATTCTTGAGCCAAAGGGCGGATGCTTGCTCAACAGCATATCTATCCGATGTGGCTCCGTCGCCTCGATAGCCTCAATACTATTAATGCCAGCATTTGCAAGTTTCCTAACAGCCACGATACCAATTTGCTCAATCTGTTTCATCTGCCATGCGGAGTGGTCCCAAACTCTGGCACCTATACTCCGCGCAAGCTCAAGGGCATGCCTTGTGCTCACCGAGTCTTGGAGGGATATCTGGCAATCGGTTATGCATCGAATAAGCCGACTTACGTGGGAGAATACTAGTCCCTTATCTTGCTGAAACGATAACTTGTGCTTTTGATACTGATCGCCGATGGGGATATCGACGCTGCCCAGCTCAGACTGAATAAGTAGAGATATTTTATGCGCTGGTAGGGCGATGTCAATTTTTATAGGGAACTTGATGCCGTTTCCCTTATTCAGTTCCTTATACAACGACTTTTCGCCAGCCTTTAACCTAATTTCTCGAAACTCATCGGACTGTGTGAGGACAGAGAGCTATCCAATGAGAAACGTTTAGCTGCGATTAAATTAGCTAAGGAGGAGATAAGACAACTTACAATCTCAGACATCTTCGCCTTGGGCGGCAAGGAGAGAAACAATCTCATAGTTTCGAACTTGACGTAATACCGAGCCATCGCATCCCCAAACTCCGTCGATCTCAGGGGTTCCTCTGGAGTGACGAGAGAGCATTCTTGCAGGCGTTTAATATTCTCCTCACAGACTTCCTTCAACATCTCTTCTTCGTCTGACCTATTTGCTCCTTCTTTTAATTTATAGTGAGCAGGATTTTTCCTGAGACGAATAAAGAAAAAAGTCCCGGTAAGCCACCTCACAGCAGACTCAACGCCTGTAACTGTTCCAAGGCCTATTTCCGCGTTCAGGTGGTCGATCAGATTTAGATGCAAACAGCTTTCTAGAGGCTCCGTTCCAGCAACAAGTTTCTCATAATGATTTACCCTTTCCTTCCTTGTTAAAATGACTGCAACTGCACTGTCGTCAAACTGAGGTCTTCCCGCCCGCCCAAGCATCTGCATCATCTCTAGGTCTGGATACTCCTTGCAGCAATTATCTTGCCAAGAAACCGTGTTTTTGATAATCACGAGATGACAGGGAAGGTTTACACCGACCGCCAATGTCGATGTACAGCAAATCACGTTGATTTGTCCAGAAAGAAATCCGCTTTCGACGGCGTGGCGGTCACTAGCATCGAGGCCAGCATGGTGAAATGCAACACCAGTGGAAATGGTTGCTTAGATTTATCAGAATATTAATCCATCTAAAAGATAGCGTAACAAAAGGAAGATGTCCCAATATACATACCTCTCAATTCAGGATTTTGAACTACAACAGGTTTTGTTGGACCACTCCATAGGCGACGAGGCGGATTCGTGGATGTCCATAGCTTGCCCAAGTACTTTGATGTTGCGATCGCAGAGTTTCGAGTACAGCAAAATATCATAATTGGCTTTTTCTTCGAATGTTTCTCCATGACTTCAGGGAGTCTAAATTCTCAAATCAGTCACTGAAGAGAACGGAGTCAAGGAGGTGGGTATGGAAAGCTATTTACGTGCCTCCCCTCACAGGCTTTATCAAAAGCGAAATCATTTCCATTTCCTTGATAACCATAGACGAACTTCTGCAGCTTGACTGGTCTGAACTCTTCACCAAACCTTTCACAGTGAGCAGGGAGATGCTGGCTAGTGGGATCCTTACCCAGCCAAGCCCCAATGTCCTCAGAGTTTGGGACAGTGGCACTGAGCGCAACGAATCGGACATTGGAATCGACAGATTTCATTCGAGACACCACGGCTTCCAGTGTGGCTCCCCTAGTCTCTTTCAGAATGTGAACCTCATCGATGAGAAACAGCTTCACGAGTTGCATTAGTTTAATATGATCCTTCCATTTCCTTGTCATGCTATCCCATTTTTCAGGTGTTGTAATGACGATATTGGCATTTTGAACGTTGCGTAGCTGTGCGTGGTCAGTATCACCAGTAAGTTCCGCACATTGGAGGTCCAAGGAGGAGAACTTGGTTTGCCAGTCACGGAATCTTTCCGAGCACAAAGACTTGGTAGGTGCCTCATAAACCACCTTGAACCGGCAGTCCTTGACGTTTGTCACTAGTCGGCAGATAGCCAGTTCCATAACTGCAGTTTTGCCACTTCCAGTAGGGGCCGAGAGGACAAAGTTATCGTCTCCTTGGTAGATTGGACGAAAGCATTTGGACTGTATAGCATTAAAAACAGGGAAAGAGAAAATAGAACGGAACCGATCTGGCAGCTCATGGGTAGACACAAGTCGGATCCCCTGTATTATGGGCGGTGCATGATTAAGTTGGATTCCACTAGATTTAAGAGGCGATGATGAAATGGCAGCTCCGTTCCGCGATCCTTGGGAGGAGATTGTATTGGCAGATAATTGGGACTGGTTAGGTTCGTCATCATCATTTTGGACATCCCTGGAAAATAATGGTGGTCTCTTTCGGGCCCTTACCGCGAGCGACGGGCTTGAAAAAGGACCAATATCAGTGGAGCTAGAGATATCCCCGCGGGCAGGAGTATCCATTGCAGTTGCACCTAGATCGTCAGTAATGAATGCAGACGCACACACGCCTACCATCACAGAAACATTTCAAGACAGAGGCGAAGGAAAGAAAAGTTCCCTACTGCACTGAAAAAATCTCGAGCTATTTTGCTGCCGCCCTGGGCCTAACGTGGGGCCGTATAAATCAGCCGATTCTTCATCCCGGACATAAGTTTCGGAACGGTCTTGATTTTGCTCTTTCTCGGTTTCCAGCTGAGCCAATAGCTCGCGATCTTCAACAGACAACATCCCTTAGCCATTATTCTTTATAGAGCGTAGGTAGCAGAAATAACCAGCCTGTAATAGCAAGCAAAAACAGGGGAGGTAGGGATTCCCAACCAAACGCATCGAATGGCAAATCCCGATCCTGATCACATAAACCCAGCTCCCTCCCACTTGAAAAGCCCAGACGTCGTGGTAGATGTTGAGTTCGCCTAGGAAAAGCTTGAGAACCAATAGTAGTAGCACGACTATTGTTATCGTTGCCATCACGGCTAACCACGGTCGACTTAGCTTGTCCCCTCTTCCATTTCGAATTCGGCAGAGGCACAGTAAACGGTTTGAAAGATGGCGCGGATGAAGGGGAAGGGGAAGAAATAGACGATGAAGAAGAGGCCGAAGCAGCGGGACTTTTGAAAGTACTTAGAAGGCGGCGGAAGGTAGTTGTGTCTCGCTTCGGATTATCCATTCTTATACAGGAAAGCCACTACCGTTCCGTGCCGCTGATGAAACGAAGACTTCAAAGTCAATTTACATGGCATAGAAATGACAGGGCATCATAGGAAAACAAAGCAGCCGAGCAAGAGAAAAGCGGAGATGACTTCCTACACTGTCAAGTCGTTCAGGAATGATTGCGAAGACGATCAGGGGGTATATGTGTTAACTACCAAGGATATACACCGTCTGCATAGAGACAGAATGCCAAATAAATCAGAAATATGCCAATTCACTACCACGACTCATTCTAACCACAATATGCTAAAAAAGGAAAAGGCGGTAAGCAGTGACAACTGGCAAGTTGTTGATATAGGATCAGAAAGATAAAAGTTGAGGTTGGAATAAAGATGGGAGATAAAAAGGGGCTGAAAATCACATGACCTGTCTCCTTGGATGCCATGCCATAACGGAAGGTGGACCGAATACTCCGTACCACGTTTAAAGTACTCCGTAGTCTCCCCGAATCAAGAATCGCAGGTCCTGTGCAAAACATATCATGAATCGGCTGATTAGGCTGATCTGAGGGAGAAAAAAAATGAGCGAAAACAAATATGTATAAAAAGGTCCTGCAACATCAAAGTGTGCCTGCTTTGAGATGCTTTGAGATGCGCAGCGTTTAAAGTTTTTATGGAAAAAGTAAATTTCTTTAGGGAAGAAAAAAACTGAAAAAGAAAAAAAAAAAAAAGAAAAGAAAAAAGTGAAAAAAGTGAAAAAGATGGAAAAGAAGAGGGAAAAAAAAAAAAAAAAAAAAAAAAAACAACCCTATCCCTCGCAGAAACCAGACCCTGAGAGTTCCCGACTTGTATATAATTTAACGCACCGAACCACATCTTCTATCTTCTACTCTCCCCTCCCGCTCACTACCTCTGAGTGTAACCGCAGGGAATCGAAAAGGAAGGTAGGAAAGAGAAGAAATAAAAGAAAATAATAATAATAATAATAATAATAATAAATTAATAATCCCCCTCTAACCCCCCCTCTGCGCAAAATACGACCCTTTCAACCTAGTATGGTTCGGCGAGCCCGGTCTCGACGTCGTCAGTGCCGCCGACTCAGACAAACCGGGAGTTGTGGGCAGTTTTATGGAAAAGTCGTTGGACGGGGTGAGGTGGGAGTATTCGGCATTGGCATGATTGAGGGTGGTGGTGGTGGAATTATTATTATTCCTACCTGCGTCTGCTGCTGATGAGGCGCTGGTGGTGCTGGTGGTGCTGGTGACCATGCCTAGGCCGCTGAGCTTTTCAAAGTTGTTGATGCGGATAGGTGGGGGCCGGTTGTTGCTTTTCGGGGGGGTGCGGGGGGTGCTTGGGTGTGGGAGTTGGTTGTAGATGTAAGTGCCTGCGAGGACGAGGATGGTGCCGATGATGAACTATATTTTTTTTTCGCGTTTGGTTTTGGGTTTTGCGGTTAGTATAATAATAAATAGTATGTGGGAAAAGCGAAAAGGAAAAGTTGTTAAACGCCCCCAGATCAGGGAGAATTATTAGATACGTATATAGGAGGGAGGCGGCCACTCACATTCCCACTCGCCCTAAACTCAAACGCCCACATCGCCCCAACAGCGCTTAGCACAATACTAATCCCAGTCGCCGAATTCCGCAAGCCATGTTCTCCGCGCGAAATGCAATACGACGTCGCAATGCCGCCCCCGGCCTGCAGGCCAATAACCAGCCACACAACCCAATTGTAGCCACCAAAGAATCCAGCGCGCGCCACCTTCTCGCCGTCCAGGAACACCACGCCGATAAACAACGAGGGGAATATCGAATAGACGGCCAGCTGCACGTTGCGGATCCATACAGACGTGGTAGACGTGGCGCTGTCCTTCAGTACTTTTTCGAAGGTCACGCCCGCCAAGCCAGACGCGATGCATGCGCCAATGGTAGCCAGCAGGCCAATGTTCCCATTCATGTGCGGGAAGCCCAGCATCAGATCCTCCTCGATGCCTTCGTAGGTGGCGGAGCGCTTGTGCGGCTGCTGATGCACATTGCGGCGCGTCATCGAGGCACCGAGGTTCTGCCATTCTTCCAGCGAGCGGGGGAAACGGACGCGCGTGCGGTGGTCGTGCATATCATTTGGGTCCGTGTGTGGTAGCTGGACGATAAAGACGCCCGCGATTAGTAGGAACAGCGCTGTCCATTTCCCAAAGGATAAACTCCGCCTGAGCAACGTGGCGCCGAAGATTGCCGCTGTGGCTAGCTTCAATTGGTATGTGACCTGGAAGGTGGCGGCTTCGAGGTTGGAGAGCCCGATGTACACCAGGGAGTTTGATAGAGTATACAACCCTGCCGGAACAGCTAGTTTCCAGCTATCGCCAGTAAAAACCGCGGCAGATAGGTTGGTGAAGAGTGAAGTCGCGGGCATGGAGGGTGGCACGGTCTTGGAGACCTCGTAGAGCGCCGCGGTTAGGCAGACTGCTAGTTTTATAACCTCATTGAGGAACACCGCAGTTGAGGAGAGGTATCGCCGGCCGCCAACGACGGGCATTACTCTGGAGTAATGGAGGAGCTGGGTTTCACAAACTCGCGTGACGCAGTGACGGTTAGTTCAGCCAATTCCATCTTGCATGGATTGTCTATCCCGTGAGGTATTTGGGGGTGGGTATGGTTAGAGAGCTGGAGGAGCTAAAGAGCAGAGAAGGCAAAATATTGCATACTAATGTGAAAGTTGTGTACTGAATCGTTAACTGCAGGTCGGAAGAGAGTGCTTAAGTTAGCAATGCACGAAATCACAACACTCTCATACACCACCGGCGCAGGCAGGCCAAAAATAATAATAAGGATCATTGGGAGGGTAAATCTTCGTCCGTACCAAAACCAAGGAAATCCGTCTCCCTAGAATCCCCATCCAGCCAGCGGCCGCCCTTGAGTCCCTTCTCATTGTGACGCGTAGTTGGGATGAGCGAACCTCGTTCTCGAGGAGGGGAATATCTTTATTTTCTCGTGGCAGGCTCGCGATATATCGGCGGGAGTATGTTCACGGACTTGATTGACTTGACAGGGAGGCAAAGGTTGCAAAATCGAGAAGAAAAATTGAAACGTGGAATAGTTAAAAAGAGTCAAGAAAGGGTTGTTGCAGTTGATGCAAAAAAAGAAAAAGAAAAAAAGAAAAAGAAAAAAGAAAAAACCAGGAATTGAGCTGCTAGCTGTCCATCGTCCAGGCGCCGACGACAAGGAAAAAGCAAATAATAATCAAGAAAGCAAAGATCGCGAGCCCAGGAGAAGATTTAGTGCGATCCGCCCGTCTGTTTGTTAGGCGCTTCTTCAGGCACAAGGGCGGCTGGCTTTAACGAGTTGCCAAATACAAAGTACACGGTAAAGTTTCCCAGGCTGTTGTTGAACAAAGGAAGTAAGTTAAGCGGCAGTTGTAGGATAGGTTAATAAATAACAACAGCAACTCAACAAGGAAAAGCCGTCAAAAGACGGTGAATAATATATAACTATATATCTAGGCTCTTAAGGTATGAGAATAAACAGCAGATTACTATACGGAGTACTGACAGTCACAAGAGGGCCAGTTAACTAACAAAGCGTCACACGATCTGACACACGATGCGATGCGATGCGGGAGAGCGGAGATATATAGACTCGATAAGTTATAGTTATATCTCTAATAATAACTAACTAATAACTAAACTAGATAAGTTAATAATAACCCTCCCACGAACCCATTTTCCATTTTCCCACGAAACAAACCATCTCAACCTACCCTACCTCGACGATGGTCTGTGTCTGCCTTTCATTCCAGTTATTTTTACTCTCTCACTCTCTGAGATCTCTCCTACTCCTAGATAGATACATGGGCTACCAGCCGCATTACTACAGCGTTCCTGTGCAGGCAGGCCCATTATGATCATATTATCTCGTTTCCCAACAAGCGCCACCGCACCCCGCCAACCCCCCCCCCTAAGTTCTAACTAACCAACCCTGAAGCCCCTCCCCTCCCCCCCTCCGCCCGCCAAGGAGGCCCCAAGAACAACTTACAACAAACAACATCATCCAATCTTGAAACAACTCCTGCCCCCCCCCTTCACTGAACCAACCTGGCTGACCTGACCGCTTTCTGCAACAGGGGCCATGTGTTTCTTGTAAATGTGGTGTTTTTGTGTTTTGTGTTTTGTTGGGTTTGCATGTGTGACGGGCAAGGGCTCCTCCCTCCCTCTACGCTGTAGCCACCACCCACCTTCTATTCTAACAAACACGCCTTGGGTAGAGTTATAAATAATGGATCAACTACGGAGTACTCCGTACCTGACCTAGAGCTAAATAACCGTAAGTCACATACTGTTAAGTCACATACTGTAACATTATACACAGCCCACCCACATGCTGATAATAAAAAATAAAAAAATAAGGAAAAATAAATAGTATGATTACATAGATCTATCCTTATGTATATATATATTCCCCCTCCTCTTTTCTTTTCCGGCCCGCAGATAGAGATGGGATATACACCTGTAAAAAAAAGTAGTAGAAGAAGAAGAAGAAAAAAGGAAAAGGAAAAGGAAAAGGAAAGGCCCCGCTCCCCTATTCTGTTATTACATCGTGCTGTATGGGAGTGAAATGTAGTAAAAGGAAAAACATGATGGGTCGTATCGAGTGAATATGTGTATATGTAGACGGGTTGTGTATGTTGGATAGACAAAGGAAAAGAAAGATAAAAACAAAAGGGGGGGAATATCATAGAAACTAAAAGAAATGGAAAATACGAATGGGGTTGTAGAGAGAAACAGAAAATATGGACGCAGGATAAAGGGCAGGAGTGATAAAGGGCGGGATAAACAAAACTGACGGAAACTGAACAGATCCATTCGTTAACGGCTTCCTTTCTGCAACGGAATATAGGCCTCGAATGATTCGAAAAGAAAAGTCGATAGGAAAAATAAATCCGGATATAGATCATGCAGTCAAAATGCGAATGAAACCCATCCAACGACACAACAAAATAATAATATATGGCCCTCCAAAATATATAAATGGTAAGGGGTTCGTTCGGGGTGAAGAGAGAAAAAAAAAATCAATAAATCCGCAGAGAGAAAATATATATATATGCATATATACACACGTATATATTTATCAATGCACAACCGCCAACCCAGGCGTCTCCGAACTCCACCCAAGCGCCCAGATGGGTAATTCCGTGTCATCCACCGCGACGGCCGCGGCTTTGGCGCTGGTGCTGGTGCTGGTGCTGACGGCGTCCCTGACACCCTCCTCCCCATCCCCATCCCCATCCCCGTCTCCAAACACCATCGCGCTACTACTATCCGTCCTCGTGCGCGAGTGTCGCTTCGTCTCCTCTATCGGGAGCACCACGTCTGCGTCCAGAGCGGCGGTCTTGGGCGCAGTCGTTGGAGTGGCAGCGGTGACGGACGGTAGAGGTGAAGGAGGGGATAATAACGGCGAATCGGGTGAGGGGGATGAGGAGAGCCGTGATGGCGGCGATGGCGGCGATGATGTGGATAGGGGAAATGGTAGTCCTATAGGTGGGTAGGAGGATAGAGGTTGTGGATGCATCAGCATTACGTGGTGCTGGTGGAGCGGGCTTCCGCTACTGCCGTTGCGGTTACCGCCGCTTGGACTGGTAAGTTCTCGAGGCTGTGGCTGTTGACTATGCAGTTGATAGTGCTTCTGTGGCTGTTGCTGTTGTTGTTGATGTGGTGATTGCGGGGGGTTTATACTGTGGTGTGCGCGGCGAAGTCCAGCTTGCTGAAGGTGAGGGAAACGTGTCTGAGTGCACAAGGCTGACACGCGGTGAGGGGTTGGAGTGATGGTCGCCACCGCTGTCTGAGACTGACAGGGCATGGTGGGAGCGGGAGCTGTCGCTTCCGGCGGCGGAGGTACTGCCCGCGACTTTGCCGCTGGTTGGTGGGAGGCCGGGGCTCAGTGCTAGGAAGGATGTGTCGCCAATACTCCCACCCCCGTATTGACTAGAGGGAGGACGGTCGGTGGAAGGAGTTGGGGACTTTCGGAATGTGCTAGTGGTTGCAGTCGTCGAGAATGTGGTTGGCATTGGGTTGAAGAAAGAGGTTCCGGGGTTGGGGAGGTCAATGAGCGGGAAGTTGGGCGGCATGTTCCCGCCGTGCTGTCTTATGACTTCGAGAAGCTCTTCTTCCTGTCTAGTCACGGCAATGACACGGCTGCGCCGGTTCATGGCTTTGATACTATTCTGGGTGCTGGGGACGGGCAGTTGGAAATCGAAGGGTAAAAGGTTGGGGTTAGCTGTAGTCGAGGGCACAGGGGAGGGGGATGTGGAGGGGCGGAACTTGGGGGGGCTGTCTGGCTCCGAGATGGTGGGGATGCCATTCGAAGGGCGGTAGCTTGGGGTTCTAACGTTGGAGGAGGTTGAGTGGCCGCGCGAAATTCGCGGAGGGGGAAGGCTCGTGTTTCGGACTCTAGGCACAGAAGAACCGCGAGAGGCGGAAACGGCTTTCGCTATGAAAATTTCGGCCACCCCTTCATCGAATGTGGCGATGCTATCACGAATAGCACGTTGCTGGACAGGCTTATTATATACCTCCATTTCATCCTCGTCAGCCTCATCTTCTGAAGACGAAAGACACAACACACTAGACTCGTTAAGGTCTGATTTATTTAAAGTGATCTTGCTACTTTTCCTGGACAAACCCCCAAAGGCGATAGCCGGTGATCCCACACTAGGTGGAGTGGGGCTGTTAAGATCCCAGTCATGGAAAAGGGTATGGAATCTGGTGGTTGCAGGGTTGAATAAGGGGCTAGTGTTGCTATGGAGTTCGGGGGTGGGAACGGGAGAGAGTATTAGCGTTCGGCTTGAGGCTCTTGACGTTCCGCTCATGGCATTTGAATGCACGCTAACCCGATTACCGCTGCCACGGGAATAGGCAGACTCCCGATACGTTGACTGGGGTACAGATTGCGGGTTTTGGATACCATATTGGGTGGGCTCGTCGGCTTCGGCATTATCATCGTAGCCACCACCCTCATTATCATCACTAAAGTGTCCAGCCGGTCCATCAAACCAGTCGATAGATGGTTTCCTTTGTTGCCTCGTGCGCTTCTCGTGGAATGGGAATTGGTAATGTTGCGACTGTAACTCCTCTTGCCGCTGTTGCTTTAGTTGCCGTTGCTGCAGTTCCTGCTGTTGCTCCTCCTCCTGTTGTTTTGGTTCTTGCTTCCTGCGTCGTTGATACTGGTCTGGTTCCTCCTTTCTCTTCTTATGTTCCTCTCTCCTTTGTTTCTCACGATTCTGGCGCTGGAAATGCTCCTCCTTTTCCTGTTGCATCTGTTCCTGCTTCCTTTGCTGCTGTTCCCGTTCAAGCTTCTCCCGTTGCTTCCGTTCTCGGTCCTTTTGCTCTTGTTTCAGGCGTTGGTGAGGCTGCTCCTCTTCCTGTTGCTTCTGCCTCTGCTGCTCTTCCTCACGCCGTTTTCTCTCTCGTCTACCCCACTGGAAGAAGCGTTCTTTCTCCTTTTTCACCGGCTGCTGCTGGTAAGAGATACGGGAGAGTTGTGGGGTTGGGAGCTGTGACGATTGAGAATGATGCTGTTGTTGTTGTTGCTGTTGTTGTTGCTGTTGTTGTTGCTGTTGTTGTTGCTGTTGTTGTTGCTGTTGTTGTTGCTGTTGTTGTTGCTGTTGTTGTTGCTGTTGTTGTTGCTGTTGTTGTTGCTGTTGTTGTTGCTGTTGTTGTTGCTGTTGTTGTTGCTGTTGTTGTTGCTGTTGTTGTTGCTGTTGTTGTTGCTGTTGTTGTTGCTGTTGTTGTTGCTGTTGTTGTTGCTGTTGTTGTTGCTGTTGTTGTTGTCCGTCATAAAGACTAGGAGAATAATTACTCGGCGGGAAAGCCGGCGACGGCTCGGAAGGTTGCCGTCCCTGTTGCTGTTGCTGCAGCTGCTGCTGTTCGTACTGCATGCGAAGAGCAGAAAGTTCCTTACTACTAGGTGGCTTGGTCAATTTATTCACTGTCTGATATATGCTGCCAAGTCTCCGCTGCTGTGCACCGAACGACGAGGCATCTGACAGTAGGGAAACGGGTGATGGCGACATTGTCATCCGGTGGGGGGATAATAGCGGCACGTCACGCTGGACAGAAGGATCGCTGGGTTTGGGAAAGAGCTTCGACAGGTCAATCATCAGGGGGCGATGTTTGGGTTTTGACGATGACGATGACGATGGCGATGAAGACGCCGACTTCTCCTTCTGATCTTGCGGGTATCGCTGCGAGGGGTCCCCGTTGTTTGTCGAATTGGGCTCGGTCGACGAATTGGAAGAATAGGCGTTGCTTCGAAAAGCCAGATCCCTGGAGGGAACCGATGCCGGTGTTTGTTTTTGAGCGTTGTTGGGCGCCTGGGTCTGCGTTTGGATATGCGCCGGTGCCTGCGCCTGCTGTGGAACAACCGAAGGCGGTTTCAAAGGATCATGAGATGAAAGGGTAGTCGAAGATGAGTCGGTCTGGCGCAGGGTGGGGTGAGCCTTTGCATGAAAGGACGGAAGCGGCTCGTGAGGACGGGTTTGATAACGGACGCCCAAGAGGGGCGACGACGCCCTTGGGCGCAATTGTCTCTGCGGGATGACACCTGTCCCTGCGGTTCCAATATTCAGATTTCCATTAATTGCTTCTCCCGTTCTTCCACCGCTGTTGGTCAGTGAGGGAGACGGTGGTATTTCAACCTGTCTTGCTGTCCGCACTGTCTTGCTGAACTTGGTCAGAAAGTCATGATCAACAATAATGTTGTTGTTTGCGGTATATCGATGGCGATCTGGTGGATGCTGGGCGCTGAGCCTATCAAGGTCGGTAAGAGGAGGTATGTTGGATTGGCGAGGGAGTAGTTTGTCGGTTGGCGAAGGTGAGAGACTGGATAAGCGATGAGGCACTGGCGGTTGGTGTTGGGCCATACTCCTCCTCCCCCTCCCCTCGTCTTGGTTGCGGCCAGGGATTCTTTTCTTTTTCCAGTTAAGTGGTTGATGCCGAGACAGGCGGCCCCCGTCTGCTGTCGTTCAGGAAAAAAGGTAATGAATGGATAGAGTCAAGAGGGAGAGGCGCGCTTGCAGACGAGACGGACGTAGCAAAGTCTTCTTCTTTCCTTTTTTCTTTTCCCTTTTCCTCTCTCTTTTTTTTTAGTTTTTTTTTATATATATTTTTTTAATAAAAAGGGAAAAAAAAATATGATTAAATCGATCGTCTCTGATTCTGACCGCTAGTTAAGAATGGAGGAGACCGTCATATCTCGACCATTGACCATTCCAATTATGGGGCAGGCCCAGTAGAGGCAGAAAGGAACGACGATAAAAGCGTACAACAAAAAGAACGCACTTGACAGGCGTCGTAAAAATAATAAAGAAGGTAAAAAATAAAAAGAAAAGTCTCCGACCGGCGAAAAGATCGTAGTTATTATTATTATTATTTTAACTGGGTTCCCGTCCGTAGTTACCCCATACGATGCGTTTTGGCGTTCGGAAGTTGGACTGTTTTCCCACACTACGACTACTACAGAGTACTACTACTACTACGTACTTCAAGTACAAGTACAATGTACCACAGGACAGGGACCCAAGGGGATCCACGCGAGACGATTCGGGCGAACCAGATAGCAGGGCGAGGTCATGCAAGAAAAAATATAACCATCAACTGGCGGCAACGTGGGGAGGGAGGGAGGGAGGGGGAGCCTAGCTGCGGGAAGATGTGTGGGTTGGGGTGGCACAGCGAGTAACCGTCCATCAATAATAATAATACGGAGTAGTGAGGATGAGGATAGCACAGGATGATGGTGAAGGACAAGAAGAACGACATTAGGCTGGCTACGCTGGGTAGGATGTATGTATATGTACAAGTACAATGTACATATACGGAGTACGCTGTACGGAGTACATGAACATACAAAAGAACAGGAGAGGAGGGGATGATGACAGATGGCCACTACGACCGAGGCAGTGGACGATAGTTACTGCGTACTACTAGTTACTACTACTACTACGACTACTACTACTACGACTAGGGTAACTAACTATGGTATGGTATGCAGTTGTAACTTATTATTAAGTTATCTCAGCAGGACAGAGACAGAGTAACAGTAACTAATTAATCTGCATGGCCTGCAGCAGCTGTGGGGGACATTGCGAGGTTCTAAGGGAAAAAAAGGATAAATGTTGAATCCCTAATAATAACTCCACCCGAGAACCCAAAAAAGAGGACAAAAAGAAAAAAAGGGAGAGTTAAAATTTAAAAACTAGTTACACTGCGTAAGAATAAAAAAAATAAAAAATAAAAATAAACCCTCAACAGGAAAATAACGAATCGTAACTACGGAGTACACAGTAACCAAACAGGGGCCGGGATTTATCCAATCTCCCCTCCCCTCCTCTCCTCCTCTCCTCTCCTCTCCATACTGCCGCCTGACGGGTAAATAGCACTGCAATACCCAACGCCATGCTCATGACAACTCAAACTAACTAACTAATCTGCACGGCGTTAGACAGGTAATAAATGGTGAAATGGTGAAATAACTACTCCGTACTCTATACTCCGTAACTACTCCCTACCAAGCCAGCTAGCGTCGCCTGGGCCCCATGCTGTGCGTGCTTGCTGCTAGTTCCAGCTTCCAATCTCGGCATCCATGACATACATGAATAGCAGATCAAAGGAGGGGGAGGGAGGGGGCAGGCAAATCATCAAGCCTTCAAGCCTGGGCTGCCCCAGATGGCTTCTGCACAAAAATAAATCGATCTTTCAAGCTTCCAGTTCCAGTGCGGATGGATTGTTGCTGTTGTTGTACTGTACATGCATGTACTCCGTACATGTACATAACTTGTCGGTGGCTCGCTTTCGCCTAGTAACTTAAGTTAACTTAATAACTTATAAGTGATCCCGCTGAGTTAGTTCGAAAAAAGGGGGGGATTTCAATCAACATGGAGGGAGCCTCAGGGAGGTCTTCTACATTCTAACCAAGTGGAGCGGACAAAACCATCTTATTATTATTATTAGTTAACTACCCCTTCAACCTCCTCCTTGATCTGTAGATGTACTCTGTATATTGTACCCCGTATACGCTGCGTACAGAGTCACTGTTCTCTATCCTATCCTTGCAGGGCCCCCTTGCCATGCAACAGGCGACATTCATCCATCCCATCCCTTCTGAGGCCTCTGTACGCTGCCCCTGACTAGCAAAACCAAAAGCCAGGAACCTACGGGAACTGCCCCGCCCCATTTATTCCATACTAGCATCCAATCTGTTGTTTTCTTTAATATTACTCCATTCATTACCCCATACTTCTAGTCAAGTTATTAGCAACTATTATTTATTATTCTTCGTCTAGCCTGACCTCCTTCTCCTCCGTGTGCCTGTCATTCGGCTTCATTCCTGATAAGGTCATTCAACATTCTTATTATTCATTATGGGGGCGGCTTGCTACTTATTACTATTATTATTACTACTGCTAGCTAGGCCTCCCTGACATGTTTCCCCCCCTCCCTTGTCTTTCCCAAGTCTTCACCAGTGCCGTGCAAGATGAGATGGTCATTATTCATATGTATCTAGCACCCCGTAAAGGGGAATAGGGAATAGGGAATAGGGAATAATGTTTGTTTATATCCGTTTCTATGGACAATGGTCAATGGTCAATGGAGTCTAGACATCCTCGAGAATCGCATACATATAATAGCTAACTAGCTAGCGATGTAGCTCAGTACAATGGTCAAGGAAGGAAAAAACAAAACTAAAAAAAGAAAAGAAAAGAAAAGAAAAGAAAAGAAAGAAGGTCTCTAAAAGCCTCTCTGTCAACCGATCGAGCTTTGTATGCACATCACTGATCAGTAACTAGTTAACGGTCGAGGGCAAATCGTGGCGCTCGCCAGTCGAGTCGTCTCCAAACAAGTCCGAAAGATGAAAGCCTGAAGAAGGTTCAAGACATGTCAAACTAGTTGAACGCTAGTTAGCTTTGGCGCCGAATTTTCAAGCAGTAACTTAAAATAAGTTAATAATAATAACAAGCCTCAATCGCTCGCTTGCACTCACTTATTCAGCTTGAAAAACGTGCTGTTTAATCCCTCAGGTTGAATATAATGAGATATCCATGAATATGAACAGCTGCATGTGACTTGTATAGATGAATTCTATATAATTCACAACTATTAATAGAGAATAACTATATAAGAAAAAGATGAATAACACTGTAACAGTGTTGTAGAGTTAATGTAGAAGCTTCAAGTAAGATGTAATTAAATATTAAATAGCTCATATAAAGATCTTAGAACTATAATATATATAGTCAGTAATTGAAATATATCATAATTTACTTTAATTAATCATTAAATCATCTGAAATACAATTGAAGCAGTTAAAATAATCAAATATAAGTAGAGAACTGAAAGAGAAACAGCTCAGAAATTATGAAATTACAGCTAATAATAGTGCAGAGTAAGCTTAGAAAGCTCTGAAGACTCAGCTGTTTATTAACTTATCTATATCCGTCTCTCAGAAGTTATATCAGCAGTCTGTCAATGTATGAATATCTGAACATAGACTACAGCTGCTGATAGAATAAATAGTTAAGAAAGACAGTGAGATTATTATACAGCTGTATAAGATAAAGTCTAAGAGAGCTATAATACTGTATAAGAAGAAATTCAAGTCTCAGTTAAAAAGAATAATAAATATAGAATCAGTACTTACTTATAGCTATGATATTAAAGTCACTTTATTATACAGCTTATATAAGAAGAACTATAATTTATTTATTAAGTGTATTATAATCTCTGATATATTAAAGAGAGTCTGTATGTAAGAGGTCTACACTGAATAGATTGATATAATATTGATAGGTCTTATATAACAAAGATAAAAATGTTAGAGAAGAAAAGAAAGAGAAAGTGTGAGAATCAGTGATTGAAATGAATATTTATACATGTATGTAGTAATGTACACAGTGAAGCTTTGAAGTAGAAGAATATATACATGTTTATAGTGACTGAGAATCAGTGATTGAGAATGACTGAGAATCAGAGCATATGTGTTTAAGAATGAAGTGATTGAAATCTGTGAGATGTAATAAAATAGTCTATATAATTGATCAGATGCAGTCTGTCATATTAGTCCTCTCTTTCAGAAGCAGTTCTCATCAGTCAAGAGTCATTGTTTCAGATAATATGAAACTTGAAGTTCAGATCAGTTAATTATAGTCAACTCATTTCATAAGATATTATCAGCTGCAGTCATGAGATCTCTTATCAAGAATATTCTCAATCTCTTACTCAAGCTCATTATCTTCTTCTATGATGTCTGATGACTGTCAGTCAGAAGTCAGTTGAGAAGAGAATAGATTAGTGACAGCACAATGAAGCAAGCTTATATAAAATACATTATAAATCTCTGATAATGTATTAAGATAGTAGTTATAACTATCTAGAACTTCTATTACTTTATACTTGATATAACAGTAATCTAGTATATGAGATGAACATGTGATTCATATATTCTTAAGATTCAATTATATCAGATCTTCTATCTTATATTATTTAGTGAGATCTTGATAAACATTAATTTAATTCTCTTAATCTTATTTCACAGTTGTTATGAAGATCTCTGCTTAATTACAGATATCTCAGAGCTTTATTACTATATTATCAGCAATCTGAATTAGACTGCAGAGATCTGATATGAACTGTATAGTCTCTAGAAGATTTAACACTTTTATATGATATCTGTATGTAAGAAAAAATGAGCTTATATCTATTAAAACAGTATCTCAACTGTTGATAGTGATCTCTGTGTATAGAAGAAGATTATATCAATCATCTTATAAGTAATTACAGAACTTATAGAGATAATTCTTCACAGTCTGAATTGTTTATTCTGATGTATCATCAGTCTTAGAGTGATAGGCAGTTGATAGATGATATATAATCTTAAGAACTTGACAGATTCTTGTTCAGAGAGTGCTTATGAATTAACAGCTCTGATTTAATACTATAGATCTCAGTAACTCATATATCTGATAGAACAGACTCTGTAGAAAAGCTTCAGTGACTTGTTCAGTATTTATCTTATTACAAGATTCTAATATTATATCTTTGCTCAGTCAATTCACAATGATCAGAATGTTTTTATAATTCTTACTCTTAAATAGATTAACAGTGAAGTTAATTACTACATCTCATCAGATTCTATTAGAAATATTAAGTGATTTTAATAGATCTTTTCTACAGTTCTTTTATAAGATAATAGAAGAACAGTGATTACAGTTTCAGATAAAGTATCTGATACTGTTTAATATCTCAGATTAGTAGAACTCTTGAGAGATTATTCTATACAGTTATTCACAGTCTGAATAGTTAATTATATATGAATCATACATCTCTTATATTATTCAAGTGTATAAGAGTTCAGAGTGAGAGACTCAGTGTTGTTTACAGAATTATAGAGTATTATTATTATCAATTGAATATTCTAAGATATCAGTTCTTATACATAGTTCTGAGAGAAATCAGAGTGCTTCTTGATATACTACTTTAATAAGAGTCTGAAGAAGTTCATTCATCTGAGCTGCTGTATATCACAGTTTATTCAGTGTAGAGAAAGTAAAGATATTAATAACAGTTCTAACTGAAGAAGTATATATAGTATCATGAACTATTTCATCTTGATTAACTAGTATCTTCAGATTCAAGAGCTTATGCTCTCAGTTTATTCAGTAAGTATCTATTATATCAGATAATATATCTTACTCTCATTGTGAGAGAGTATCTATCATCAAGTTCTGACTATCAGAATAATAGTGTATTATAAAATAAAAGTAGCTTAAGAACTCAGATTATCATATCTATCATTCAGTGAGTTTACAGATAGTTATAAAGTATTTAAGATTCTTATAATCTATGACTATTTTAAATTCAGAGACACTTCAGAGTAGACTGACCGTGTGACCATGTCTGAGACCAGGATCAAACTTTACAGTTGTCACATTGTCTAAAAGCATTACTTCTGATCATGGTTTGTATTCATCACATTGATTTCAAATCACATTATTTCAAATATTAAAGGTCTCAGATTCACTTTTCAAATAAAAATCTAGTTCTGAATAAAGAATATGTTTGAATTCTTAGTCACATTTTCATTCTGATTTCATTATTGAGAATGGCATTAAATAGAATCATGAAATCACTTCTCACTTACATAATATCATAACATAGTGCTCATTTATTGAAAATTCAACAGAGAGTGTTATTAAATATCATTACTTTTCTGAACACAGATCATAATTTATATAATTTTAATTATGAAAAAAACATAAAATACAAAAAAAAACAAAAAACAAAAAACAAAACAAATATAAGAAAAAATCATATTAAAAAAAAAAAAAAAAGAAAAGAAAAAGAAAAAAATAAAAAATAAAAATAAAAAAAATCAAGATTGCAGGGCTGCAGCATCTCTAAAATACTCACTTCTCAGAGTCTTTGCAATATTCATTATTAACTATGTATCTCTCACAGTGAGAGTAACACAGCTGTGATGAGTCATTGTCTTAACATTATCTAATAAATAATCAGTATATATCTGTATAAATGTGAATAATTAGAAAACATACACTTAAAAAGTGTGATCAGGGTGAACTCTGCTGTCACTTGAATAGTATCAAGAGCAGAATGCTGAAATTGATAATTTCTCTCATCAATTTCACAGACAAGGTATGTGAAGATGATCTTGAGAAATATAAGATTCTCTGACTTCTGGTAAAAACAGATCTCACAGAGAGACTCTATTTTCATGATATCAGAGACTGAGTGTTATTAAAAAGTGTTACTTTCATGCAATGCACATGCACTTACTGCAGTGATTCACTCTCTATGCATGTAACTGAGAGTTGCAGCTTTTTCACACTGCACAGCTCTTTCTGAGATGCTGCTGTTGATTTACAACTCATGCAGTCTCTCAGTTCAGCATGTGCTGTGTGTATACAGCCCTGTGTGCTGAGACTGTGTTGATCATTATGGCCTGGTATAGTACTCACTTTTCACAAGTCATGTTTTGTTTGAGAAGGGGGAGGGAAGACATGACTGTTATTTTATTAAGAAAGAAATGAATAATTAGTATTATTGAATTAATTTAGTTCATCTGCATTTAAAATTTGATTAGTTTATACTCTTCAATTTGAGGATTTCTATGAGTGTTTTAATAGTTTTCATACCAGCTTGAACTTAGTGATGAGTTGAAGAAGAAGAGAAAAGAGAGAAGAAAGAAATAAGAATAACTTATCTTTATAATATGAAAACAGAGAATCACTGTAATCATTCTTTCTAGCAACAAAGATCTGTTTTCTGCATGTATCTCTGATATAGATTATATGATAAATGTATACAAAGAATATCAATAGTGCATGCATTGAATGAAGATAATGTTGCTATGCAATACTGTAGCTGTTTCTGTACATCTCTGAAAGCTGTTAATAGTTTCTTTGTCTCTTTATGTTTAATAAGTTAATAATATATTCTGATGCACTCTCTCTTTCATCATTATCATCATCATCATTATCATTATCATCATCATCATCATCATTACCATCATTATCATTATCATCATTATCATCATCATATCATTGCCTGCCTTCACTCCTCTCTTAACACTTATTAAAATCAATTATGTCATTCTTCTTTAAATATTCTGCAGTTCTGTGAACCATCAAGGCATGTGAGCACTGTCACAGATTGAAGAGAGAGAAGAAAGAGGCATTCAAGTGCAGAGAGACAGATCACAAGACATATTATAATGTCTTGAAGAGGCTTTATAAGAGAGTAGAATAATAACAATTTTAAGTAATACTTCTGATAGATTTAGACTGAACTAAGTATAGAAATAATGTGAATGACATTGTCTGTGAGAGATTGAAAAAGAAGACAGTGAAGAGTCTCATACAGTAGTGATAAGATCAGAAGAAGTTCTGAGAATGATTTGAGACTAAGATGAAGAGAGAGAGAGAGAAGAAGAGTGTTACTGCAAATAAGCAGTAGCAGAAGAAGATTGAGAAGATATTAAAGTGAGAGACAAAGAAGTCAAAACTGATAAGTTTTTTATTGAGAGATAACAATTTTTGATAATGCTTCTGTTCTCTAATTGATTAGCAGGAGCTGACAGAGAAGAAGGGAATTGAGGCCTTGTTCAGGTCTTGAATACACTCTATGATTCAGAACATTGAGGAGACAGCCCTGCTCTCTGAGCATGTCAATCTGCTTATCACTGAGATGGAACCCGAGACAGCAGACCAGAAAATGTGGGATTTTGAGATGCAGGTTGACCTGGCTGATAGAGAGCAGTGAGAACCCTTCTCTGAGAAGGTAGTGAAGAGAGATTTTGAGATGATTATCACCTCAGATGAGAAGGAGAAGAAGAAGAAGAAGAAGAAGAAGAAGAAGAATGAGAAGTAAATTATGAAGAATGATAAGAAGAATGAGAAAGAGAAGAAGTAGATTTTTTTCTTTTTATATTAGTTAGTTATAAGTTTAAGTTTTTAATTATTAATAATTAAAATTGATTTTGAGTTTTTAAAAATTATTGTACAAGTTGTAATCAAGTCAGGAATGATATATATATATATATATATTTAACTATCATGATTCACAAATCACTATAATGTATAAGTATCAACATTTTTTCAACATTGATATTTATAATATTAATATATTTTTAATAATATCATCTGATAATGTAATTTGATAACACTCTCTTTCATAATATTAATATATTTCAAGAAATATGACAGAGATTAATCAAGATTGTTTATTTACTTTTATACATTAATGATATTCAATCTGAGTTAGTACTAAAATTATAACTAAGCTAAGAAACAAGATTATTTTCTCTTATATTAATTCTTCTTACACACATCAGTGATCAGTTATTGAAAATAAATTGTTATCTTTCTCAAATTATTATCATGTCTTCTGAATTCACTTCTTTCACTTCTTTTACTTCTATTGAAGATTCACAAACTCTTTAAGAAATCACTGTGAATCACAAAGTCTACATTGTTTACAATTTAACACAGAATACTCTCTTTCAATCATAATGAATGATTACTTCATTCTTCATATCTGATTTCAGGTCATGAAATTTATGAAAAACTTAACATAAACATTGAGATGAACTATGAAATAATTATCAACAGATTGTATTGCAGATTACTGAAGAGTCATCTCTTTGCTATAATCACTGTAACTTTATTCAGAAACATTCATCATGAACTGATTATAACTCTGAAGAAATTTTCTGACATCTGAAGTTATCAGAATGCAGATAATAAAAGAAAAATAATCAGAAAATTACTACTGAGCTGGTAAGTTACTCTATCAGATAATGATTTTTGATAATACTAACTTTCTAATTTGAAGAAAATTATGTGAAAATGACCCTGTATCAGTACTCTGATTTCATAACTCTCATCTAATAACTTTCATGAACAATTACTTTGCATGTGTATATCTTTGAATCTTTCTCTTTAATCAATTGAAAATCCTGAATTCTGAATACTTCTTCAAATACTTAATTCAAATCTTCATATTTCACATTGATTCTGTCTTCAGTTCAACCTTGAGATACACTACAAAGTCAATATACAATATCTAGGATCAGAGTTGAAGAATTATTGAAGAGTATCTCTTACAGTGAATACATGAACTAGTACAAACAATCTTGCATTTATGAGAGTTATATGTTATTACATTGATGAGAACTGGACTTATTAAGAGACATTAATTGAATTTAAATCATTGATCAGTAGTCATACTGAGGATTATATAGCAGAGATATTAATAACTATGATTAAAAATGACTATTGAAATATTAGTCTCAGTCTTCTTACAATTACAACTGACAATGCTGTGAATAACTATACTATGATGAAGAGTTTGAAGCAAAAATTGGCTTTGCATTTCTGAAATGATAAACAAGGTTATATTTTCTGCATTGCTCCTGTGGTTTAACTTGTGATGTAAACACTGATAAAGAATCTTAACATTGAGATGAAGAATAATGAGATGACTGATTCTTGAAATGAGAATAAGATGAAAGTGATTACTCAAGTAACTTTTGCATTCACTTTGCAAAAGATAATGTTTTTTAATAACACTTTTTAATATTGCTTTTTGATAATGCTTTTTGATAATGCTACTGTTAATTTTGAATAGATTGACTAATAATTTAAATATCATAGATTTGAAACATTGCTAATGTAATTTGTATCTCTTCTAAACAATAACAATAATTTCATGATATTCAATAAATAAATAAATCAGTCACATCACTGAATATGATACAGAATGTTAGAATACAGTGAAGTTCAATATATGAGATAGCTGTTCAGACTCTTCAATTATGTCAGGTGATTGATCATTGAGTGCAACACTCTGATTGGGAAAAGATTCAGATATTGAAACTTTCAGATATGAAGTGAACTCAGTTGAAATATGTGATTGATTTACTGTTTCAGTTTTATAAGACAATAAAGACAGTCTCAATCACTTGTACACCAATGCTGCAGTCAGTCTGGTGAGTGTATAACAGTTTATTTACTCATCTTGAGAAGCAGTTGAATCACTCAAAAAGAAATTCAGTCTAGAATAATGCTATAGCACAGGCTATTGTTACTGTAAGAAATAAACTGGTATATTACTACAGCAAAACAGAACAATCTTTTGCAGAGTACTATGCTATAGCAGCTCTACTAGATCTCTTCTATCAAGTTAATATCTACACTTCTCAAGATTGAACAGAGAAGAAACAAGACTCATATATTAAATTAGCCTGAGACTACTACAATGCCAACTATCAGAGATTTGAACAAGCAGATGTTTAAAATGTAGAGACAGTGAAATACAATTCCCTAGTAAGTAATGATCTTTGATAATACTTCATATTATATAGAACTATAATACTAACTTTGAAACAGAACTTACATACATTGATTACAACTGAAAATCAGGCAAAACTACATGCTTATAAAACTGAATTTGACTGCTATCTTCAAGATGATCTGATGAATTTACATGCCAAATCAATTCTAGAGTTATGAAAAATTGTTGAGAGTACATATTCAACTGTTGTACTGATGGCATGTGATATTCTGACAATTTCATTGACAGGGGTGAGAATGAAGTGAAAGTTCAACTCAAGTTGAGATATTTATCACTATCATTAGAGACAATTACAAGGAGAAACAATCAAGAAACTCATGATTATAAAACATGAAATTATCAGACAGTTTAATACCTCTGATCACAGTATATCAGAGAAGTGTAGTTTTCATGAGAAAGTGAAGAATAAACTTGCACAAGAATGTATTTAGTTGTTTCATGAGTGTTATCAATAATCATTATCAAATTCTGATTATATAAGCAATCACTGAATGAACTGAATGGAACTGATTTTGATCTTCAGTCTCAGTCTCATTCTGATTTTGAAAGAATGATCATCTTTCACAGTTTATTCTGAAAAATTACTCTCATTTCACTGTTCTTGAATTAAATCTGGTCATTTTTCACACCATTTCTCTCAGAAATGGTCCATTTTCAGATTTTTTTGAGGCTTGGTCCTGGTGGGACTCATGCCAAGAAATGTATGAGATCAGACCAAATGGGACCAAATGTGAAATTCATGGTTTCACCGGCCAGTCTACTTCAGAGTTCAGAGTCTTATTCTTTTAAACAGTATATAATTATAAGAAGTTTCTTATCATAGATCTCATAATTGTATTTAACAAGACTTAGTTTCTTAGACATGAAGATACATGATTATAGAATATCTTCATTATTATATTATAATATCACTTCTTCTATTATATAGTCAGAGAAATCAGCTTCAATAACTATCTTATAATCAGAATTAAATATTATCAGTAGAGAGATATTAATGAACATCTTCTTCATCTATGTAAATACAGCTTCAGTATTCACTGATTATTAAAATACTGAGTCTTTCTTAGTAAGATCTGTAAGTGATCTTATAATATCTGAGAAGTTTTATATAAATCACTGATAGAAGTTAGTAAATCTGATGAAGCTTTATATATCTTTCACAGTATGTGAAGCTTCTCATTCAAGAATAGTGAAGACTTTCTCAGAATTTATTTAAATTCTCTTATTCACTTCTATAATAAAACTCAGATACTTGATACTCTTAACTTTAAAATCATACTTATTAATATCTATCAGTAGTTCTGCTTCTTGTAGCTATTATAATATCTTTTATATATACTCTTGATATTCTTTTCTGAATTTATCAGTGAAGATGAGAATGTTATCTAGATAAGCAGATATAAACTCATTAAGAAAATCTCAGAGTACTCAGTTAATATACTTCTGAAATATACTGAAAATATTAGTCAGTTCAAAGAATGTGACTATTCATCAAAGAAATTATG